>NW_021830123.1:0-4836 GCF_006345805.1 Octopus sinensis | reverse complement strand
ATTTCCCACTTATTTCTTATTTTATTTTCCTAAAATTTTCGTTGCATCTTGCAACCTTTTCCATATCATCATCATCATCATCGTTTAACGTCCGTTTTCCGCGCTAGCACAGGTTGGACGGTTCAACCGGAGTCTGGGAAGCCAGGGGCTGCACCAGGCTCAAGTCTGATCTGGCAGTGTTTCTACAGCTGGATGCCCTTTCTAACGCCAACCACTCCGCGAGTGTAGTGGGTGCTTTTTACGTGCCACCTGCACAGGTGCCAGAGGGGTCTGGCATCGGCCACGATCAGTTGGTGCTTTTTATGTGCCACCGACACAGAAGCCAGTTGAGGTGGTGCTGGCATCGGCCACGTTCGGATGGTGCTTTTTATATATATTTCGTTTTTGGATTTCGTTTACAAGATTCTTTATATGAGTTCGTGTGTTGAAACATATTCTGTTGTGTCTGGGGAGAGTAATTCTCTTTTAGTGCCTTATAATCTAAGACACTCACCGGTAAAATTTCCACTTACTTCTTAAAATTTTTGTTGCGTCTCGCAACCTTTTCAATAGTCCTGACTCTGTCCATTATTTACACTGCGTTCCCTTTTGTTTGTTTGTGCGCCCTTTTGTTCCCTTTTGTGTGTGGGTCAGTGTGTGTGTGTGCCTATACATGCATGTACGTACATATACTCTTTTACTCTTTTACTTGTTTCAGTCATTTGACTGCGGCCATGCTGGAGCACCGCCTTTAGTCGAGCAAATCGACCCCGGGACTTATTCTTTCGTGAGCCCAATACTTATTCTATCGGTCTCTTTGCCGAACCGCTAGATGACGGGGACATAAACACACCAGCATTGGTTGTCAAGCAATGCTAGGGGGACAAACACAGACACACAAACACACACACACACACACATATATATATATATATATACATATATACGACAGGCTTCTTTCAGTTTCCGTCTACCAAATCCACTCACAAGGCATTGGTCGGCCTGGGGATATAGCAGAAGACACTTGCCCAAGGTGCCACGCAGTGGGACTGAACCCGGAACCATGTGGTTGGTTAGCAAGCTACTTACCACACTGCCACTCCTGCGCCTATGTATATATATATATACGATGGGCTTCTTTCAGTTTCCGTCAACCAAATCCACTCACAAGGCATTGGTCTGCCCGGGGCTATAGCAGAAGACACTTGCCCAAGATGTGATGCAGTGGGACTGAACCTGGAACCATGTGGTTGGTTAGCAAGCTACTTACCACACAGCCACTCCTGCGCCTATATATATATATATATATACGATGGGCTTCTTTCAGTTTCCGTCAACCAAATCCACTCACAAGGCATTGGTCTGCCCGGGGCTATAGCAGAAGACACTTGCCCAAGTTGCCACGCAGTGGGACTGAACCCAGAACCATGTGGTTGGTAAGCAAGCTACTTACCACACTGCCACTCCTGCGCCTATGTATATATATATATATACGACGGGCTTCTTTCAGTTTCCGTCTACCAAATCCACTCACAAGGCATTGGTCTGCCCGGGGCTATAGCAGAAGACACTTGCCCAAGATGCCACACAGTGGGACTGAACCCGGAACCATGTGGTTGGTTAGCAAGCTACTCACCACACAGCCACTCCTGCGCTTGTGTATGTATGTATGTGTGTGTTACCATGTGTTTGTATATGTATGCACCTCTGTCTCCTTGTGTGAGCATATCTGTGTGTGTGTGTCTGTTTTATGCAACTATGTACCATGTTTGTATGGATGGATATGCATCTTTATATGTGTGGATCCGAATCTCCATATCTTCTATTCGTTTTTGTTTATTTGTAATTGGGCATGGATATATTGAAACTCCGACGTCTGGCAGCTGACTTGGCAGACACCCATAAAATTATTAACCATCTTACAAACAATAACTCTGAGCACCTTTTCAAACTCCACCTGTCTAACACCCGTGGACATGTTTACAAAGTCAGAAAACAGCACAGCTCCCATGACTTCAGGAAACATTTTTTCACGTTAAGAGTTGCTGAAGCATGGAACAAACTGCCGGCATCAGTTGTTAGTTGTCGGAGCACTGCATCCTTCAAAACTTCCATGCTTCCTGAGATTCGCCAACACTACACCTGATCTTCTCCCCTCCATACACACACAAGAATGTATCTGACTCATACACTGTTCACTTTCCAGACATTTGTACATTACTGCATATACTTTATATGCACTTTTGACAAGTTATGGTGCACCTGAGCACTGGAAATAAAATTTCATTATTATTATTAAAATTATTAACCATCTTACAAACAATAACTCTGAGCACCTTTTCAAACTCCACCCGTCTAACACCCGTGGACATGTTTACAAAGTCAGAAAACAGCACAGCTCCCACGACTTCAGGAAACATTTTTTCACGCTGAGAGTTGCTGAAGCATGGACCATACTGCCGGCATCAGTTGTTAGTTGTTGGAGCACTGCATCCTTCAAAACTTCCATGCTTTCTGAGATTCGCCAACACTACACCTGATCTTCTCCCCTCCATACACACGCTGAAGCATGGAACAAACTGCCGGCATCAGTTGTTAGTTGCAGGAGCACTGCATCCTTCAAAACTTCCATGCTTCCTGAGATTCGCCAACACTACACCTGATTTTCTCCCCTCCATACACACGCAAGCATCTATCTGACTCAAACACTATTCACTTCCCAGACATTTGTACATTACTGCATATTCTTTAAACGCACTTTTGACGAGTTGTGGTGCACCTGAGCACTGTATACAATAATTTCATCATTATTATTAAAATTATTAACCATCTTACTAACAATAACTCTGAGCACCTTTTCAAACTCCACCCATCTAACACCCGTGGACATGTTTACAAAGTCAGAAAACAGCACAGCTCCCATGACTTCAGGAAACATTTTTTCACGTTAAGAGTTGCTGAAGCATGGAACGAACTGCCGGCCTCAGTTGTTCGTTGTTGGAGCACTGCATCCTTCAAAACTTCCATGCTTCCTGATCTTCTCCCCTCCATACACTCGCAAGAATGTGTCTGACTCATACACTGTTATCATTAAGCTAGTATTAGGAACATAAATTGTGACTAAGGTTTGGTGGAAGATTTTAATTCAAAACTTATGAAAACAAGACATTTGTACCCAGAGCAAGAGCCGGTATCAGTCGGGTTGGTATCAAAAGGGTTAAATATAACAAAGAATTTAGTAAGATATCTTAGTTATCATTAAGCTAATGTTAGGAACATAAATTGTGACTAAGGTTTGGTGGAGGATTTTAATTCAAAACTTATGAAAACAAGACATTTGAACTCAGAGCCAGAGCCAGTTTCAGTTGGGTTGGTATTAAAAGGGTTAAATATAATAAAGAATTTAATAAAATAACTTGGTTATCATTCAGCTAGTGTTAGGAATATAAATTGTGACCAAGGTTTGGTGGAAGATTTTAATTCAAAACTTATGAAAACAAGACATTTGTACCCTGAGCCAGAACCGGTTTCAGCTGGGTTGGTATGAAAAGGGTTAAATGTAACAAAGAATTTAGTAAGATATCTTAGTTCTCATTAAGCTAGTGTTAGGAACATAAATTGTGACTAAGGTTTGGTGGAAGATTTTTATTCAAAACTTATGAAAACAAGGCATTTGTACTACAGAGCCAGAAGCAGTTTCAGGTGGGTGCTGTAATTATTTTGAGATGCTCTGGGTTTCTTTCAATTATTTTAAATATAACAAAGAATTTAGTAAAATAACTTAGTTATCATTAAGCTAGTGTTAGGAACGTAAATTGTGATTAAGGTTTGGTGGAAGATTTTAATTCAAAACTTATGAAAACAAGACATTTGTACCCAGAGCCAGAGCCGGTTACAGTTGGGTTGGTATCAAAAGGGTTAAATATAACAAAGAATTTAGTAAAATAAATTAATTATCATTCAGCGAGTATTAGGAACATAAATTGTGACTAAGGTTTGGTGGAAGATTTTAATTCAAACCTTATGAAAACAAGACATTTGTACTCAGAGACAGAAGCAGTTTCAGGTGGGTACTGTAATTATTTTAAGATGCTCTGTGTTTCTTTCAATTAATTTTAAATATAACAAAGAATTTAGTAAAATAACTTAGTTATCATTAAGCTCAAAGCAACATCATCAGAAAGAAGTCCTGCGTGAGAGATGTCATCGCAGAGTATACACGCAGCAAGTATAGATGGGCTGGACACGTCGACCAGCTCACCGATAATCGGTGGATGCACGCAGTTGCAAAGTGGTACCCGCGTGAGCGGAAAAGACCACACGGAAGACCTCCACGACGATGGAGTGACGATTTCAAGAGGACGATTGGGATCACGTGGATGAGAAAGGCGCGATCCAGAGAGGAGTGGACAGCGTGCTGTGACCAGCGGTGTCAAATGGACGCCTGACGGACTGGTCGGTCAAAGTGATCAAAGTGATCATTAAACTAGTGTTAGGAACATAAATTGTGACTAAGGTTTGGTGGAAGATTTTAATTCAAAACTTATGAAAGCAAGACATTTGTACTCAGAGCCAGAAGTAGTTTCAGGTGGGTACTGTATTTATTTTAAGATGGTCTGTGTTTCTTTCAAATAATTTTAAATATAACAAAGAATTTAGTAAAGTAACTTAATTATCATTAAGCTAGTGTTAGGAACATAAATTGTGACTAAGGTTTTGGGGAAGATTTTAATTCAAAACTTATGAAACCAAGACTTGTACTCAGAGCCAGAGCCGGTTTCAGTCGGTTTGGTATCAAAAGGGTTAATATAACAAAGAATTTAGTAAAATAACTTAGTTATCATTCAGCTAGTGTTA
>NW_021830122.1:0-4979 GCF_006345805.1 Octopus sinensis | reverse complement strand
CACCACCACCACACCACAAGCACCACCACCACCACCACCACAAGCACCACTACTAACACACCAAGCAATCAAACCACCACCACCAACCAACCCCACCAACACCACATACCACTACCAACAGCACTCATCATCACCACCACCTCCAACACCACCACCACACCACCACAAGCCCACACACCACCACAAGCAACCACCATATCCCCACAAACACCAACCACCACCACCACCACCACCACCAAAGCACCACTACCACCAGCACCATCCACCATCACCAACAACCACCACCACCTCCACCACAGCACCCAACCACCACACAAGCACCACCACCACCACCACCACAAGCACCACTACTACCACCACAAGCACCACCACCACCACCACCACCACAAGCACCACCACTACCACCACCACAAGCACCATCACCACCACCACCACCACCACCACCACCACCACCACCACCACCATCATCATCACTTCTACATCCACCACCATCAGTATTACAAGCACTCTGTGGCTATGTGGTGGTGGGGGGGGGGGGGTCGACCACAAATAGTTATATATTTATTTGGTTTATATATATTTAGTTGCATTTATTTGAAGGAATGAAAATTGGAATCTATATTTGGTTGAGGGGGTGAGTTAAAGAGGAAGGAAGAGGGAAAAAGAAAGAGGGAGAAAGAGCGGTAGAAAGAGAGAGAGAGAGAGAGAGAGAGAGAGAGAGAGATAGGGATGAGTTGAGGGTTGGAGAAAGTGAAAGAAAGGAAGAGAGCGTATTTAAAGAGAGACAACGATGGATAGAGGGAGAGAGAGGAGGTGAATGAAAGAGAGAGAGAGAGGAGAATTAAGGGTTGGAGAAAGAGAAAAAGAAAGGAAGAGAGCATGTGTAAAAGAGACAGATATATATATATATATATATATATAGAGAGAGAGAGAGAGAGAGTGACAGATACAGAGAGATACAGAGCGACAGATATGAAGATTAGATACCTCTGTAACATGTCATGGATTGTGGTGTACTTTATTCAATACGTGGCTATGTATAAAAACAAATGCAAATGCGCGTATGTATATGCGTGTGTGTGTATGTGTTTATATATATATATATATATACACACACAAGGTGTTCAAATAGTCTCTCTGCAGTGATTTAAAAAAAATCCTGGTGCTGCTTCAAGAGTTTTTCGGTTAACAGGTTATTTCAAAGGGACATTGGCCACCAAGATCACATGGTTTAACACTGCCAAACTTTTTTTATCTGGGGATCAAATAAAGGATCAGTGTACAAGAATCTCTCTGCGGAGAGACTTTTTGAACACACTATATATATACACACATACACATGAATACATAACTAGGAATGAAATCATTAAAAATTAATGATTTTATCAGTGGCCAGCATATAATAAAAAACCATATAGGTAAAATCAATATACAAATATATATTATATTAATATAATTATAGTTAAATGCACTGGAGGAACAGCGAGTGCGCTAGAGATAGATGTCATACGACTATAAACCACTTTGAATTTGCACTCCATTAGCACAAGGAGGGGAAAGGGGACACCCTACTGATGAAGGTAGAGTATTGATTACTAAAACAGAAATCTGAAGATTTAGAGTTAACCAAGGTTTTTACGAAATCCTTTTTATCCATTTTTCTCGAATTGAACATCGTGCTAATAGAGTGCAGATTCAAAG
Source organism: Octopus sinensis (assembly GCF_006345805.1). Lineage (NCBI taxonomy): Eukaryota > Metazoa > Mollusca > Cephalopoda > Octopoda > Octopodidae > Octopus > Octopus sinensis. The sequence goes on along the minus strand of NW_021830122.1, from coordinate 3,278 downwards.
TGGTTTAAGTCGTTTGGACATCTATCTCTAGCATAGGCGCTTTCTCCAGTGCCCCCTATTTTAATTATAATATATTAGATTATATATATATATATATAATATATATATATTATATTTATATATATATATATATAATATATAATATGCCCCCTTGTTTTTTTTCTGTCTCTTCTTCTCCACTTCACGTGACTTGTTGGGTTAAACTGGCCTCTTCCGCTGTGACCGCTGCTGTGACAACACGGCTTCTCTCTTTGTCTGCCGAAAAGGCAATTATGTTTCAAAAATTGTCTAAAGTCGTAAGACACCCGCTGTTTGACCTGTTATTACCATTCTTGTTTTTAATTTTATTTTTGTTTTTTTTTGTATTTATATTCGTGTGGCATCGTCCGTTTTTTGTCCTTGTTTCGTATACATTCGATCCTTTTTCCAAGAAATCTAATGCTCGCAGCTTAGTTTTTCCTTGGGGCTGGCCGGATCTGAGCGATATCAGGATTAATCAGCCGAAATTTGCTAGGACGATCCGGTTCCTGATTGAAGATTAGAGGCTTCGAATGACCCGTCCGTTCTTTGTGTCGCCTCTTTGTGATTTTTGCGTTCTTGTCCCATTTTGCATTTTATATATAATTTATATATAATATATATATATAATATATATATATATATATATAATATATAATACACAACTTACAAATAAGGGCAAAAGAAACAAATTCTTATGCCAAATATACCAAGAGATAGACGTTAAATCGTCATATAGCCACATATAATTCATCACTAAAACCACACACACACAACACACACACACACACACACACACACACACATTTATATATATATATATATATATATATACACATACATATATGCATACGTACATGCATGCATACACACATATATATATGTATGTATGTATGTCTGTGTGTATGTATGCATGTGTATATATTAATGTATGTATGAGAAAGACAGAATGGAAATAAGCAGGACAAGAAGAGACACATGAGACGGAGAGTCACTGATGAGGTCGCAGGAGGTGTGACGAACGAAATTTGATACACGTATAAAGTAAAAATGACACGAATAAAGACAAAAGTGAAGATCGAATAAATCGGGCAAGTGTTCGATTGGGCAAAAAGAAAAAAGAATGACAATCCCCAAGTATAATATCTATATTATGTGTATATTATAATGCGGTGAGCTGGCAGAAACGTTAGCACGCCGGGCGAAATGCTTAGCGGTATTTTGCCTGCCGTTACGTTCAAATTCCGTCGAGGTCAACTTTGCCTTTCATCCTTTCGGGGTCGATAAATTAAGTACCAGCTGCGCACTGAGGTCGATGCAATCGAATTAATCCGTTTGTTTGTCCTTGTTTGTCCCCTTTGTGTTTAGCCCCTTGTAGGTAGTAAAGAAATAGGTATTTCGTCTGTTCTGAGTTCAAATTCCACCGAGGTCGACTTTGCCTTTTATCCTTTCGGGGTCGATAAATTAAGCACCACTTGGGTACTGGGGTTGATCTTATCGACTGGCCCCATCCCCAAATCTTTCGGGGCTTGTGTATATTATGTAGGCGCAGGAGTGACTGTGTGGTAAGTAGCCTGATTCCCAACCTTTAGCCGAACAAATCGACCTGAAGGACTTATTCTATCGGACTGTTTTACCGAACCGCTGACTTACGCGGACGTAAACACACCAAGATCGGTTGTCATACAAATACACATATACACATATGATCACACACACACGCATGCAAACACAAACACAAATACACACACACAAATACACACATGCACTTGCAGACACACTATATTTGTGAGTATATAGGAATGTGGTTGTGGCTGTCTCTATTGATATATGGTGCGTGTACCTGTAAGTAGATATGTAGATTTGCGAACGTGTATGTGTATGTTTATGAGTATACACACACACACACACACACACACACACATATATGTATGTATATACACAGTTGTATATATATATATACATATACTTGTACCTATAATATACATATATATATATATATATATATATATATATATATATATATATATACATACTCACACACATATATGTGTAATGGTGTGGACTTGTGATTAATGTAGTGTGCGTGTCTGTCTGTCTATAACGTACACAGATTTGCATGTGTGTGGTTGTCTATATACGTGTCAGTGTGCGTATGAGCTGTATGTTGAACATACGCCTGTCTAGTCACATACTTATACATGTATGTCAGTATATGCGTGACTGCGTGTATGTGTGTGTGTATATACATTTAGAATTAAGAGATAGGACCTCCATAAAGTAATTCAATTAATAATGAAAGATATTATCTATACTAAAATATAAGTTTAAATATATTATTATTACCATTGTACTAAAAGTTTCTATACTAAATAATATACATTAAAAAAACACATTAAAATGACGACGCGCGTTTCGTGACTATGTATACAAATCTACAATATATATACATATATATATATTTATATTTATATATATATACCTAGATACACACACACACACACACTCACATATGTGTGTGTGCGTGTATATACCCATATATATGTATAGGTATCTGTTTATCTGTTTGTCAGGCCTGTCTATCTATCTATCTATCTATCTATCTCTCAACTATGCATGTTTATGTATGCATGGATGTATGTATGTATGTAGTATGTATGTATGTATTATATATATATATATATATATATATATGTATATATATAAATATGTATATATATATATATGTATATATATATATATTATATATATATAATATATATATATATATATATATATATATAATATATATATATATATATATATATATATATATGTATGTTATATATAATATATATATGCATACATTCTTATAAATAACATACATATATAATATAATATACATACAAATTCTCACACACACACACAGATACACACAGACGTACACACACACGCACACACTCACACATACACACACACACACACACACACACACACATACATACACACACACACAAGTGAGTGAATTAAAGACCATAGTGAACAGCTTCTCTTTTGTAATAGAATCTGTATGTCCGTTTGTCTACAAATACATGAGTTTAGTCTTTTTTCTTACGAATGTGGGATACATGACGTTGCGTACGCGTGTGCTTAATGCATTCGATACGTGCATAAGTGTGTGCGAAGAATGGAGAATTGTGATGAGTGGAAAGACACAAGGAAAGTGGAGCGAATCTGTTGTAGCAGACAATAGATTCTTAGGATATATAAGGGAAAAAATT
>NW_021830121.1:0-5156 GCF_006345805.1 Octopus sinensis | reverse complement strand
GTGTGTGTGTACACACACATACACAAATATGCATATACCTATTTATATATATATATATATATATATATATATATATACACATTTGCATATATGCATGTGTGTATAGGCTTGCATATATATGTGTGTGTAGGTGTATACATTCACATATGTACACGCGTATAAACGCCTGTATCATACCAGGTACATATAAATATATGATTTATCATATGTGTGTGTTGAGAGAGAGAGAAAGAGAGAGAAAGAGAGAAAGAGAGAGAAAGACTACGTACATACATGCGTACATGCATATATACATACAAATATACATACATACATAATAAATATATACATACACACAAGCACGCACACAGGCACACACATATACATACATGCATGCATGCATACATACATACATACTACATACATACATACATATATACATACATGCATGCATACATACATACATACATACATACATACATACATAAATACATACACATACATACATACATACATACATACATACATACATAAATACATACACACATACATACATACACACATACATACATACACACATACATACATACATACATACATACACACATACATACATACATACATACATACATACATACATACACACATACATACACACATGCATACATACATACATACATACATATCGTGGCACACAATCGACACACTTTTGTTCCGAATTCACAAATAACAGAAGAAATGAATTCTGAATTCTCTGAAACAAATAAATTAATGGAACAATTTATAGATTTACCCAAATTAATTTCCAAGAGAATTAATATACAATTAAAACATCAGAAGAAGACGACGACGAAGAAAGAAGGCGAGAAAGCAGACGATGGCGACAACGACGCCGAAGCGAGCAAAACAGCCAAGTATTGCTTTTGTTTGTAAATTATATAGTCGTACTGTAAAATATTTGATCGTAGTGAAAGGATAACTGACTTTAACAAAAGCTTTGTCATACAAATTATTCTACACTTACCAAGCTATTATCTGAGGTGAAAAACAATGTCGGAAGTGTACCACGTGACCTTTTTTATGCCGCCAGCGACTTGTATTTGTTTATCTATTTACATATATATATAAATATATATATATATATATAATATATATATATATATATATATATATATAGATATATATATATATATATGATATGTATATACTATATATATATATATATATGTATATATTTGTTTGTAGAATAAACTTTTGAGTGATTCGTATACAGGGTCGGTTGCATTGTTGGCTGGTTGAGTGGTTGTAAATGTTCGTGATCGTAGAAGTGGGTGGGAGTGGTGTGGAGTGGTGTGGAGTGGAGTGCTGGTAGTGATCGTAGTAGTGGGTGGTGGTGGTGGTGGTGGGGGAAGTGGAGGTGTTGATGCGTGGTGTAATGTTTATAGGGAGATGTAGGGACCAGAGATATGTGTATGGTTACAATGCGGTTGTATGGTTTTGTGCTGGGGTTTTGTCGGTAATCTAAAACGCTCTGTTCACCTGTAAAGATCAACGATTCGTGTACAGCTGCATGTAGAAAGTATAGATACAGATATATCACACACACACACACACAACACACACACACTTATATATAACACAGACACACAAACATATACACACACATACATGTATATATATAAATATATACGACGGGCTTCTTTCAGTTTCCGTCTACCAAATCCACTCACAAGGCTTTGGTCGACCCGAGGCTATAGTAGAAGACACTTGCCCAAGGTGCCACGCAGTGGGAATGAACCCGCAACAACGTGGTTCGTAAGCAAGCTACTTACCACACAGCCACTCCTACGCCTATTTAATGAAATTAAATGTCGTTGCAGTGGTTGCTTTCGCTGTTAACATCGCCGCTGTTCTTGTAGTTGCAATCGGGATATTGGCAGTTGTGGTTGAAAAAGGCGTTCCCCTCTCTTGTTTGTCACTGTGAACCAGAAGGCCTGAGTTTGTATCGCTTTGCCGCCACGAATGTAATACTTCGGTTTTCTCTCTTCCTCTATCATTCACAAATCTTCGTAATCTTCGAAAACAAATTATGACCGGGGTATATCTGACTTGTCTTCGGGTACGATCAACACCTAGAATCTCAAACATACCCATGCTTTGCTTCGTTGAGCCGGGGTATTAATTTAAGCACCACATCTCATGCTGGTCGTTAGTCTGTTGGGTGATTGCAGCAGTTGGGTCGGCGCCTCCAGACAACTAAGTTTTGGTGATCAGGCCTCTCCAGTCGCTTGACCACCCTCACTTTTTATCAACTTGTACAACACTTCAATCCCCAGTGTCTCTCTCTCTTTCCCTTCCACCTTCTCTCCCTCCCCCTCTCCCTGTCTCTATCTCTGTCTGTCTCTGTCTTTGTCGTTCTCTCTCTGTCTCTGTCTGTCTGTCTGTACGTCCGTCCGTCTGTCTCTGTGTCTCTCTCTCCTTCTCCATCTGTCTCTCTCTCTTTCCCCATCTGTCTGTCTGTCTCTCTGCCACTCTGACTCTCTCTCTCCCTCTGCCACTCTGACTCTCTCTCTCTTCGTCACTGTCTGTATCTGTCTCTGTCACTGTCACTCTCCGTCTCTCCTTTGTCTCTGTCTGTCTGTCTGTCTGTCTCTCCCTCCCTGTCTGTCTCTCTCCCTCCGTCTCTCCCTCTCTGTGTATCTGTCTGTCTGTCTGTCTGTCTGTCTATCTGTCTGTCTATCTCTCTCAGACAAAATGCCTCCCCATCTTTGTTTCATGTCCTTCTTCTGCTGGCAGATTCATAAAGCCGGGGCGAGCTTTAACGCACGTGTACTTTGTACTTTCGTTTGTGTAAATCTTGCCCCTCCAGGTATGGCCTTCTCCACAGGCTTGTAACTGACGTAAACGGAAACGCTGTGGTTTTTTTTACACCAACAACATTGTAACCGTCGATGCTGTTTCTGTCGTTGGCGTGGAGAGAGTTGGTCTTCTTATTTGTGTTGTTGTCGTTCATGTTGTAGTTGTTGCACTTTGTTGTTGTTGTTGTTGTTGTTGGTGGTGGTGGTCCTACTGTTGTTGTTGTTCTTACTGGTAGTATTGTTATTGTTGTTGTTGTTTTCGTTTTTACATCAGCGGTGGGACTGAAAAGGGATCAACTAGCACATAATGATGATGAGATGATGATAATAATAATAATAATAATAATAATAATAATAATAATAATAATAATAATAGGCCCATATCCTGCGCAAAATACTTTCTATGTAATCTCAAGTTTTAAAACAACCATAGTTTTCGTATGGTTTTTTTAGACATTCACTAGTACAACACTAAATACAAAACCAAATATATGGCGCACTAGGCATAACACCAACATGAACTTCCAACTTATTGTCTCTTGAGGTCTCTGTAAAGCAAAAGTCAAACATAGAATAATAATAATAATAATAATAATAGCACTACTACTACTACTACTACTACTACTACTACTACTACTACTACTGATAATAATAATAATAATAATAATAATAATAATAATAATAATAATAATAATAATAATAACAATAATAATAATAATAAAATGCTCTGATGCTGTACCAGGCAGTGGCTCTCGTGGCTTCTGATCTTAACTGATTGGAAGTGTTATTATATGTACATTGGTTTGTCTTGGTATAAAAGATGGGCTACAGCAAATATTCTGCTCAATACCACAGATTTGCTTGTCAGTTGTTTGACCTTAACCAGTCGACCATGTCCCTTAGTGGTTGACGATATGTGCATCTCTGACCACGAGCAGAAGTAGTGGGGGAGCATCATAGCCATGTGTTGAGAGGAATTCTTTGGGGTTTGGATAATTCACCTTCGGAAACATGGGTGGTTCGTTCAACATCCTTAAACAATCCTTATTCAGGGATGGGCTACTCGACCAGAAGAAAATTCTAACTGGGCCCCACCTGCAAAGTCACGTGCAGTTTATCTTGATGAGATCACCATGTCGCACACATATGGTTGTGATGCATGTGCCTAGCGTACCCTCATCAGACGGTATCATGATTGGTATACGGGGTTTTGGATATTTTACCCCGTGTCATTTTGATGACATGCGCTGCTCTCTCACTCAATAATAATAATAATAATAATAATAATAATAATAATAATAATAATAAAATAATAATAACAATAATAATAATAATAATAAAATGCTCTGATGCAGCGATGCCCTGATGCTGTACCAGGCAGTGGCTCTCGTGGCTTCTGATCTTAACTGATTGGAAGTGTTATTATATGTACATTGGTTTGTCTTGGTATAAAAGATGGGCTGAATAACAACATGGATGTTCCCTGGGAGCCTCTCTCCAAAAAACGAATTTAATCCAACAACATCGTTGCAATGGAAGAAAGGTTCCACAAAATATCTTTTCCAAACTTTCTTTTAAGGCAAAGTAACTAAAAAGTCCGAACTATTATTGCCATATATAGTATGGTTTTCTTTCTTTTATGCATAATAATTCCATGTGACATGCATAAGAAATAGAAGCGAACATCAGAGCTCTTGAAAGACAGTAAGTACATAAATTGATTAATTAATTAATTAATTAAATAAGTATACATGCAACTGTTTGTGCATACATGTACACATTTTAATTATAAAGCATAAATAATGCTTACACGCGCTCACACGTACACACAGAAAGAAAAACCACGTTACGCGGACGAAAACAAAACAAAAACAAAGCGATTTTTCACGAACAAACGCAAAAAAGAGCAAATTGGTCACTGAATTTAGAAAGTCACTGAACAGTTATGCCCGGAAACATGACTACCAAAATAAATAGAGGCGAATTTCGATCTGTAAGTCTTATGCGAGTTCGATATGAACAATATATTAATTCGGAGAATCAGAAGCGGTGTCTTGTCAAAAATTGACCCTGTACAAACACTCCCTTCTTCTAACGACACCGTCACAGAGGCGGCGTCTTGTCAAAAAGTTGACTCTGAAAAAATGGACCCCTCTGATGTCGCCGTCAATCATTTAATGAAAACAGCCAAAAATCATGCCGGATCGGTCATCGCCCGGGACAACAAGGACCGCGTTACCCAGTAGGGAACCAGACTGGGGTCGAAAAGTTTGCTGCTGGAACAAACTCTCAAAAAGACGATCTACCAGGTGACCAGAA
>NW_021830120.1:0-2500 GCF_006345805.1 Octopus sinensis | reverse complement strand
TAAAAGCTTCCCCACCTCATCAAATACGCGGTCTTTGATGGCGAATATAGGTCGATAGTGGTAGAGGTTTACCGCCCCCAAACAGTTTAACCAAAATATTGAACGAAATAACGAAAAGGAAGCTTGGCTCGCTTTGTGGATTTAGACGGACCTTTTAACAGCAGACATTTTTAATGTCGTCTGCTTTAATGAAATTTTATTTATTACTAGCAGTATCGCCCGGCGTTGCTCGGGTTTGTAAGGGAAATAACTATATAAGCATTTTTAGAGAGTTACTTCCCTTATAGATGCCAATTCGGGCTTTCTTAGCCATTTCTGTTTTGGTGTCTTCAAGCCATGAAGTCGTTCTAAAAGAACGCTGGTTCTCTTGACAACGCTTACGACGTTGATTTCCTTAAACTCCCTTCCCCACAGCTTCACGAGGAGGGAAGAAGGGGAGAAGCAAACAGGTGCAGGTGAGCGTGGACGCCAACTCCGCCGCCATCGACACACGAAAAATTATGCATTAAAATGGAATAAAAAATGATGTTAAATTATTTTTAAAATCGTAGACTCATCGTAGACGCGCGCTAATACTCAGACGGGCTCGATATTAATCACGACTATAAGATACCCGAATTTGGTTAAACTGCACTGCAAAATGTGGGAGTAGTTAGGAATCTAAATCGAAGGGGACAGACACTCACACAACTACAGTTTTATATATATAGATTTTTAAGGCGACGACGAGGTGGCAGAATTGTTACGGCGTCGGATAAAATGCTTAGTGGCGTTTCTTCTGAATCTTTAGCGTTCTGAGTTCAAATAGCGCCGACTTTGCTTTTCATCCTTTTGAGGTCGATTAAATAAGTACCAGTTGAACACTGGGGTCGATGTAATCGATTAGGGCCGTCCCCCCAAACAGTTCGACAAGAACACTTCATTTTCACTCAGCTGGCAAAATCGAATTGTACCTATAATTAAACAATGGACAGCCTTGTCCCATTCTGTGTCGCGCTGAAATCTCCCCGAGAACTACGTTAAGAGATACACTTGTCTGCGGAGTACTCAGCCACTTTGCAAGCTATTCCGTTGAACGGATCAACGGGAACACTCGTCGTGGTAACCGACAGAGTGCCAATAGTAGTAGTGGTGGTAGTAGTAGTAGTAGTAGTAGTAGTGGTGGTGGTGGTGGTGGTGGTGCTGGTGGTGGTGGTGGTAGTTGTTGTTGTAGTAGCAGCAGCACTTGTAGTCGTAGTAGTAGTTGTAGCAGTGGTGGTAGTAGTAGTGGTAGTAGTCGTAGTTGTAGTAGTAGCAGTAGTAGTTGTAGTAGTCGCAGTAGTAGTTGTAGTAGTCGTAGTAGTAGTTGTAGTAGTCGTAGTAGTAGTAGTCGTAGTAGTTGTAGTCGTAGTAGTAGTTGTAGTAGTAGTTGTAGTAATCGTAGTAGTCGTAGTAGTCGTAGTAGTAGTAGTAGTAGTAGTAGTAGTAGTAGTAGCAGCAGCAGCAGCAGCAGCAGCAGCAGCAGGAGCAACGGCTGCTGCCGGTATTACTGAGCCGAGGGGCACCATTGTAGTATGTCAGCCAAATAAAATACAAAACATTCCTTTGAAATTCCAATGAACCCAGACAGGTTTAATACTTCCTTAGATTTTTAAGGGAGTTCGTTTGGGAGAGATTTGAGGTGAGCACTGGAACACCCCTGCCCCAAACTTCGAAAGACACTCGCACTTCCACCTACCTCCCCAGCCACCGACCTACCTGCTTCCTTGTACAATTAAAGACTATGTCTTCGGGGGTTTCATCTCTTGAAATTGTCCTATCTACCCCCCCCCGCTCACTCTCAGTTTCGATGCCCCCTATGTTGTGTGTGGGTGGAAAGTGGAGGTATGAGTGTGTGTATGCATGAGGGTTTGAGGGAGACAAGTAGAGAGGGAGAGAGAGAGAGAGATAATGTGGGGGAAAGAAAAGAGAGTGAGCTATAGGGGTGGGGGGAAAGAGCAGGTGAGCGGGGGGAAGGAAAGGACAGTGAGAGATAGTGAGGGGGTAAGAGAGCGAGGGGGTAAGAGAGCGAGGGGTAAGAGAGCGAGAGGGTGAGAGAGCGAGGGGGTAAGAGAGCGAGTGGGGTAAGAGACCGAAGGGGTAAGAGAGCAAGGGGGTAAGAGAGCGAGGGGGTAAGAGAGCGAGGGGGTAAGAGAGCGAGGGGGTAAGAGAGCGAGGGGGTAGAGAGCGAGTGGGGTAAGAGAGCGAGGTTAATAGAGCGGAGGGGGTAAGAGAGCGAGTGGGGTAAAAGAGCGAAGGGGTAAGAGAGCGAGGGGGTAAGAGAGCGAGTGGGGTAAAAGAGCGAGGGGGTAAGAGAAAGAGGCGGCAGAGAGTGAGGGAGAAGAGAAACGACAGTGAGAGAGAATGAGAGAGAGAGAGAGGGAGAGAGAGAATGTGGAGAAAGAAAAATGAATGAGCGATAAGGGGACAGGGGAAAGAAAATGAGCGTGAGAGCGGGGGAAGGGAAAAGGCAGTGAGGGGG
>NW_021830119.1:0-5163 GCF_006345805.1 Octopus sinensis | reverse complement strand
TTCTTCGAGTCTTATCGATACATCTCTATCCCCACCCCGTTTCCCTGCTACTTTCTCTCTCCCCCCCCCTCTCTCTTTCTCGCTCTCTACTCTGCCTTCGATTCAACCCCTTACCCACCCGAAGATGTATTTTTATTTATTGTTTGAATAATAAACATGCTTGATTATGTATTTTAGTTTATTTGGGTTTGTGTGGGTGTATATATGTGGATATATGTATGTGTGTGTATATGTGTGCATGTGTGTGTATGCACATATATATGTGTGTGCGTGTAAATTTATGTGCATATATATATATATATAATATATATATTATATATATATATATATATATATATATATATATATATATATATAGCGTATTTATATTTGTGTAGTGTATATAGATACGTGTTTGTGTATGTTTACGTCTGTGTATATGTATGTGAGTATGTAAGTGTATTTAGTACTCTGCGTATGTGTCAATAATTGTGTATGCGTATACATGTGTGTTTGTGTGTGGGGGGGTGTATATAGTGTCATGTCATCTGAAATATCAACTGGTGATGTAATGTTAACCAAGCCCTCTCCCCCACCTCGGCCCCACCCGTATCCGCCTTCCATACATCCCTCCCTCCCTCCCACACTCCTACCCATCCTCACCAACATCATTAACCCACCTCCCCTCTCTCCCACCCTCTCTCTCTCTCTCCTGTAATCCCATCCTCGCCAACATCACCACCGCCATCGTCTCAACCCTACTACCACAAACGCGTCTCGCCAAATGCTAAAAATAGCAGTCAAAATGTCCTTTAATTCATATCTCATCGCCTGAAAACGAGAGCCGGTGGATAGCGACGCCGCGGTTTCCCTCCGAGTAAGAAGCAGGTGTGATGACCACGACTGTTATGTCCTTAATCATAGGCTTGTTCGATTAGTGCTGGCCTGGGGCTAAATGACAACAACGTAAGTGAAAGCTTTCAGTACCTATCACCACCACCACCACCATCAACCGCCACCACCCCCACCACCGTCACTGACGTCACCACCACCACCACCATCAATCGCCACCACCCCCACCACCGTCACTGACGTCACCACCACCACCACCATCAATCGCCACCACCCCCACCACCGTCACTGACGTCACCACCACCACCACCATCAATCGCCACCACCCCACCACCGTCAATGACGTCACCACCACCACCACCATCAATCGCCACCACCCCCACCACCGTCACTGACGTCACCACCACCACCACCATCAATCGCCACCACCCCCACCACCGTCACTGACGTCACCACCACCACCACCATCAATCGCCACCACCCCCACCACCACCATTTCAATATACTTTTAAAAAACTGCAATGATCACAACTGCTATTAGTTTTATCAAATATCCTCTCCATCAGGTTTGACCTGGGGTTAAACAACAGCAACAGCAACAACAAAAACCACGACTACTACTACTACTACTGCAACTTCTACTACTACTACTACTACTTTTGCTGCTGCATCTACTACTACGGCTTCTGCTACTGCTGCCACTACATCTACTACTACTATGCTGCTGCTGCTGCAACTACTATACTACTACTACTACTACTACTACTACTACTACTACTACTACTACTACTTCTGCTGCTGCCACTACTGCTACTACTACTTGCTGCTGCTGCTGCTGCTACTGTGCCAAAGAAGAGATACAAGGACACTCGCGACAGCCTTGAAAAAGTAACACAACTTACTTGGGAACACCTTGCTGGAGATCGATCCCTGGAACTTTTGCGTTGTTTATACTCTGGAGCACAGCGCTCAGAATCAGATGTGACTAGAGAAGCTAAAGCGAAGAGAGTTGCACGAACAGAGAAGGAGTCCTGACTCTGCTCCAAAAAGCAAAAATACGTATTTAGCACTGCCTCGCTCGCTGCTCGACGATTTTCGCCTACTACTGGTATACTTCTGTGTTTTTTAGCACTATACATATATGAGAGATGCTTTCTCGAGATGAATACTGCAGTTTAACTGGCTTTCAACCATGTATATCTGTTTTAACTATGACACGCAGTTTGTTATATATTTTCAGTCGGTGCCCTCATGATAGGAAATTCATGTTAGAAACGTGGGCTTCCCGGCTCACTGATTAATGAACAGAGAATAGACATAAATTGATCCTTTTCGGACACAAGTGGAGACGTTCAAATGGACGCAACTCCATCTCTCCCAGGAGATTCACTTTGTAAAAATTTCGTTTCAGGGGGGGGGGGGGGTTCAATACAAAGCTGACCAAGTCTATATTTTTATCGGATCTTTTCAATTCTGAAGCCAGGACCACAGATCTTTCTACTTAACTAAATAATCTGAAACTTCGTATGCTGATAGAGTCTAGCAAAACAAGACACAGGTTGGAACTAGTTTATTTGAGAAAAATCTATTTTATGACTTTAATCGTAGATTAAAACTGCGAATTTTAACCAATCAGATTGTTTGTTTTCATGTGTAAAACTTGACTGCATTCTATTAGTGTGACGTAGAAAGCGCTTTTGTGACGTACTAACGTTCGGAAAACTGTAAAACAAACACAGAACGTAACGGCAGACGAAATACGGCTACGCATTTCGCCCGGCGTGCTAACGTTTCTGCCAGCTCTTTGCTTTTTTAAATATTAAATTTCGGCGAAGTTTCTCTTGTCGTAGCACAAGTTTTCCGTCGATTTCCGTAAAAAACTTTTATTTTTTTACATAAGTAATGAAGAGCGAAAGAGACTAAGAGGAAGCGATTTTATGACGAGGGAAGTTTGTCTTTGAAGTTACCGTCTAGGGGAAGCATTGATTGTACATGTGTGTGTGTGTGTGTGTTGATGGGGTGTGGGAGACAGTATGTTGTGTAAGTGAAGTGCTTCTGTTAGTGTGTGTGAAGAGACAGAGAGAGTAATGTGTGAAAGAGAGATAACTGAAATTTTTTACTCGGTATGTGTATATGTATTTCTGCATGTATGTGTGTGTGTGTATGTATCTATGATGTATGGCCGATTCATCGTAATTACGATGAATCGGCCATACATACATACACACACACACATACATACCACACACACATACTTACACATACATACACACACACATACATGCAGACATACATATACCATACACCGAGTAAAAAATTCCAGTTATCTCTCTCTTTCACACCTTACTTCTCTGTCGCTCTTCACACACGCTTGTTTACATTTAAGATGTTTAATACGTCACGAAATTGGTGGTCGAGACGGAGTAAATAAAATAAAGCCGAATGACGGAATATCATTGGTTAAAATTCTAATTATTAAACAACGTTAAACTTAGAAGTTACAATTCCGTTTTCATTCTGGTTTACAATTAAGTTTACTTTTGACACATTCTACCAGTATACGAAGTTTCAAATTGTTTGGTTCAGTAGGAAAAATTTGAAAAAACTGGCTTCAGAATAGAAAAGATCCTTTTTATCTTCACTAGTACCTCCAGCCAGCGGGTCTGGTCTGATGAGTCATACATTGCTAAGAGCATTGACAGACGTGAAACCAATGGTCACTTTCTAAGTGCCATAACCAACGGCTACAAAAAATATATAAGGTAATCTTAGATGAAGGTTTTGTAATAACACAGAACACTACGTTATTTGCTATGAGGGGGCCTCTCATATGGATAAGTGGGGCACAAAGGCACTCATTTCGAATGTAAATGATATAAATACGTGGGGTTTGATGCACCACGAGGCTTTATGAGAAGTCCTCATTCTGTTTTCTAACCCAACCTTGAAGTTGAATTGGAGATTGTCTTTTGCTATTAATACTGCTTCTGTTGCTATTAATTCTATATATATTGTATATTTGAATGTGTGTGTGTGTGTGTGTCTATATATGTATGCACACACACACACACAACACACACACACAAAGAAAGAAAGAAAGCTGTACCCAAAATAGTCGTAACCACTTGCCTAGCTGTCACCCGTTTTATCTCCGACATCCATCAACTCTTAACGGTACACATCTCGCTTCTTATAGAATTTATATTTTATTTAATTCGAGAAGAAATTTCTTCGCATCAAAGTGATGTGGGGACGGGGTGGTGGCGATACTAAAATCTTTTTAATAGAAATTAACCTTTCACCTCACCACGTGATTAATTATAAAGTGGCAACAACAACAACAAAGACAAGGAAATGCCTTAAACAAAGACCAACAGATGAGGAAGTGTGTTTCTTAATCAAGATTATTTAGGTCAGGGTAACTTTCAAACAAAGCTGTTAGTCAAGGTTATTTTAAACTATGTTCAGGAGTAAGAGAGACAACTGGCTCTGTTTTAATTTGTCCGTCTGTCAGTCTGCGTGGCTGGCTGGCTGGCTGGCTGGCTGGCTGGCTGGCTGGCTGGCTGGCTGTCCTGACTGGCTGGCTAGCTGGCTGGCTGACTGGCTGGCTGTCCTGACTGTCTGGCTGTCTGGCTGGCTGGCTGGCTGGCTGGCTGGCCTGACTGGCTGGCTGGCTGGCTGGCCTGACTGGCTGGCTGGCTGGCTGGCGGTATGTGTGTAATTCTGTGTGTCTCTTTTTTGTCTGTCGGTATGTATATATGTATGTGTGTGCGCACATGCGTGTATATGTGTGTATATGTGTGTACATATTTACGCATATGAAGTGGAGTACTGAAAGGTTCCTGGCTTTAAGGGTGTCACGAAAGGCCTGGTTGAAGTCCCAACCTTCTGAATTCTTTTTACAGGGGTTAGTAAAACTGAAGAACCGCTGCAATAATCTGAGAGGGGAATATGTTGAATGAAATCAGAATCAACTGATCCTCCTGCATTTTTCTGTTACCTAAAGCCTCTTATAAATAAATAAATATATATATATAATTTAATAAACACAGTGTTTTTATGTGCTACTATTAGTTTCATGTGCTGAGAGCATGCCAGACAATATTTTTTAACACGTCCGGTGTCCTTGCACAATCTTCGTGCGCTGCCCTCATGGCATAACAAAATAAGAATTGGACGATGGGACTTTCTTTCTGTTTTCTTTTTTGCTTTCTTTTTTCGTTTTCCGGTTTTTCAACCTTCCATCTTTTATATTTACTTCTTTCTCACCTTTCCTCGTTTTTTTTTTCTCTCATCCTATCATCCCGTTCCTAGTTTGCCACGTGGGCAGTG
>NW_021830118.1:0-5170 GCF_006345805.1 Octopus sinensis | reverse complement strand
TCTGTGTTTAGCCCCTTGTGGGTAGTAAAGAAATAGGTATTTCGTCTGCCGCTACGTTCTGAGTTCAAATTCCGCCGAGATCGACTTTGTCTTTCATCCTTTCGGGGTCGATTAAATAAGTACCAGGTACGCACTGGGGTCGATATAAACAACTTAATCCGTTTGTCTGTCCTTGTTTGTCTCCTCTGTGTTTAGCCCCTTGTGGGTAGTAAAGAAATAGGTATTTCGTCTGCCGCTACGTTCTGAGTTCAAATTCCGCCGAGGTCGACTTTGCCTTTCATCATTTCGGGGTCGATAAATTAAGTACCAATTACACACTGGGGTCGATATAAACAACTTACTCCGTTTGTCTGTCCTTGTTTGTCCCCTCCGTGTGTAGCCCCTTGTAGGCAGGAAAGAAATATGAAGCTTCATCCCAACCATAAGGACATGGTTCTGTCCCAAAGCATGACGCCTATATCATTGATTCTTTTATCATTTTTAAATTGTTATACAAGACAATAACAGTGTCAATGGTATCTTCACAAATTATTCTTTTGTGAATAATTTTTCCCGTGAATTATTTGCTCCGTATTGAAATTATTTTTACGCTGGTGGCTGCCATGATTTCGGCACAAAACGAATCATTTGCAGCGCAAACTTCGACACGACGTGTTGGGGCTCTCTATGATGGTAACGTGTGTTGGGGGAATGTTGGGCTATTATGCCTGTCCAGAAACCGGTCCCCGTGAGTCCAAATACTTCAATGTCTGCTGAAAGTTTGTCTTAGCCCGTTTGCCTCCGGACGGTTGATTTTCTGTAGTTATTATCAATGTATTTTGGCGCTTCAAATAAGAGTTTTGACTGTTATTTCCAGCAGGTAGAATACTTAGTATATCCTTTGATTAATCATATATATATATGTATAGTAGAAATATGTTACGAAAAGAAAATATAAAATACACGTCGAAATGTAAGGGTAAAATATGAAAAATCAACGAAAATGCATATTGCAGATAGAAAAAGGCTATTTATGACAGGTAGTGACAAATATATACACTTAGATTGACTGAGGTAGTAATACGAGTCATAAAGGTCATTATTATGAGATGATTATCAGAAGGTTTCGGTCTCCTACTTTATTATTATTATTAACTTCTTATAATCATCTCATAATAATGACCTTTATGACTCGTATTACTACCTTAGTCAATCTAAGTGATATATTTGTCACTACCTGTCATAAATAGCCTTTTTCTATCTGCAATATGCATTTTCGTTGATTTTTCATATTTCATCGCGCTATATATATATATAATATATATATATATATATATATTATATGTATGTATGTATGTATGTATATATATATATGTATATATACTAGCGAAGTGGTATGTGCCGGGTGTCTGAGCAACTGGTTTATTTTAATGGCGGAACAAACAGAACAAAAAGATTACGAAAATCGCGATTCTCACCCTGAAACTAACAATTTTGAAAATCTTTTTAGATTACGGATCGCCCAGCCCTCTCATGTATCCATGTTTAAAATTTCAGTGCGATCGGATGAACAATACTCGAGTTATAAGCGCACAAACAGGCAGAGAGACAGAACGGATTTTATATATTAAGAAGATAAGATATATATATGTGTGTGTGTGTGTGTGTGTGGTGAGGAGAGAGAGAGAAAGACACGACAGGCTTCTTTCAGTTTCTGTCCACTAAATCCAATCACAAGGCTTTGGTCGGCCCTAGGTTAGAGCAAAAGACATGAGCCCAAAATGCAAGCCAGTGGGACTGAACCGTGAACCGTGAGGTTTGAGAGTAAGCTTCTTACCATACAATTATGCCTGCGCCTATATGTATGCATATACGTAGGTGTATATATATATATATATATATACACGTGTATACGTGTGACTAGATATATATATTTATACTCTGCTCAATTGGACAGAGCACGTTCTATGCTTCAATTTCTGAATATAACTGAATTATCAGTCAGTAAATATGTGTGTATGTGTAAAAAATACATAAATCCGTATCTTTCATTGTTTGCCTGTTTTACACACACACACACAGTTGCTGACATTGAAGTGTACGACTGACCGCATGGTGATTTGCTAAAGAGATAAAAAACCTAACGTTGTCGGCAAAATATGACATTAATATTGTGTGTTTGGATTTGTGTTCAGAAGTCGAAACGTTGGGAATCAAATTACGTAATAGCGTTCATATAAAACCACTCCTACTTAGACACACAAACACACATGTATATATATATATATATATATATATATATATATGTGTGTGTATTTCGGTGGCCTTTACTATACAGATCTCTAGGTATGTGTAGATTTGTGTGCCCTTTCTAAATAAGCATTTGCAAAAATATATATTGATATATATGTATGCGTGTTTGTGTGTGTACACACACACACACACACACATGTACATATAAGAATCTATGCATTAATATGGATATACACATTAAACACACACACACACACATATATATATATATATACATATAACACATATATATATATATATATATTATATATATATAAATATACATACATAACTACGTACATATATACTCATATCTATGTATAATAGCACACGCATACATGTTCAAATATAAATATATAAATACATATACATATATAAATACATTATATATATATGGTGTGTGTATCATATATATATATATATATATATATATATATATATATATGTACATATATATATGTATATATGTATATGTACATATGCTTATATGTATTTATATATATATCTATATCTATATATATGTACATGTATTTATATATAGATATGTATGTGTATATATATAGATATGTATGTATGTGCATACACACACAGAGACACACACACACACACGCATTATATATATATATAGGATATGTTTTCTGCCTGTCTACGTACACATATGTGTTTCAGTGTGTGTATGTGTCTACGTACACAGGCGTGTGTGCATGTGTAATAAACAGTTGATGTCTTTAATTAAGCATCAACAAATATCAACAAAAAATGGAGACCGAGCTCAGTCACACTAGAATTATCGGGAGACTGCGCGGCGTCTTGCTGCTACACCCAAGTGACTAGCGTGACCTTTGCAGTATGACCTTTCACTTCATGGAGCTTATTACTTCATACACTTCCATAAATGCATGCAAACACCACACACACACATAAATTTATATATCTGTGGAAATTATACATATATTATGTGGATAGATATGTATATAATATATATATATATAATATATACTATATATATATATATATATATATAATATATATATATATTCATATATATGTATACATTTATATAGCTATCTACATATGCATATATATAGATAATATATACATATATATATATATATATATATATATATATATATATATATATATATATATCTAATATATACATATATATAAGTATATGCAAACACAGACACACATACATATAGATATATATTCATATAATTACATTTGTAATTATGATAGAAATCATTGCGGTTGTCGTTGTAGTTATTATTATCGTTATTATTATTGTTGTTATTATTATTATTATTATTATTATTATTATTATTATTATTATTATTATTATTATTATTATTATTATCATCATCATCATCATTATTATCGTTACCATTATTGCTATCATTATTATCATTATTATTATTATTATTATTATTATTATTATTATTATTATTATTATTATTAGTAGTAGTAGTAGTAGTAGTAGTAGTAGTAGTAGTAGTAGTATTCTTTTTCTTCTTCTTATCATTATAATCGTTGTTTATAGTAGTGTAGTTTCTTGTTAATACGGTTAATATTAATGTTAGCGTGAGAATCGGTAAATGTATATATACAGATATACGCTTGTTTCCGTGTTTCCAAGTGTGTGCGTGTATATATATATATATATATTATATATATATATATAAGATATATATATATAATATATATATCTTCAATGTGTTTATATTGATGGAAAATTGTTTTTCACGAATCGAATAAGAGTTGTTATGCTTAATGCTTTTGTTGTTGCTGTTGTTTGTCTTTCTGTGTCGTCTGCAACGTTGCAAATCTGAAAACAAACGCAAGTATGGATTGTCTATTTGTTCATTGTTACTGACATTAAGTCACACATGGATACATCTTAATGTGTGCATGTATATGTGTGTGTGTATGCATACATACTCAGACACACACACACACACACACACATATATACACATATGTATGCATGTGTGTGTTTGTGTGTGTGGAGAGAGACAGGTACACATACACACACATATATATGCATGTGTGTGTTTGTGTGTGTGGAGAGAGACAGATACACATACACACACATATTATATGTAATATATATATATACGTATGGATTTGTGAATTGATGAACTTAATGAGATACACGTGTATTTATATAGATAGATGGATGGATGTATGAGTAGATGGATGGATAGATGAATAGATGGATGGATGGATGGATGGATGGATGGATGGATGAATAGATGGATGGATGGATGGATGGATGGATGAATAGATGGATGGATGGATGGATGAATAGATGGATGGATGGATGGATGGATGGATGAATAGATGGATGGATGAATAGATGGATGGATGAATAGATGGATGGATGGATGGATGAATAGATGGATGGATGAATAGATGGATAGATGGATGGATGAATAGATGGATAGATGGATGGATGGATGGATAGATGGATGGATAGATGGATGGATAGATGGATAGATGGATGGATGGATGAATAGTTGGATGGATGGATGGGTGTGTTTAATAGGTAAATTGATATATCCAACAACGTTACATCGCTTTATTTATATAAAGACTTGCTAATAGAAATTGAAAAAATGTGGCATCTGAAGGCGACTAAGTACCAGTGATTCTAGGATCTCTAGGAATGATAAAAAAAAGGTAGTGAAACCTATTTGAAAATGATACTAGGCTTACCATCCTTACAGGAAGTGCAAAAAATCGTGTTAACTGGAACGACTCATGTACTGAGAAGAGCATTATTGCTGTGAAAACAACATCCATTCATGAATTATTCAATTAATTAATTTTTAAATACATATTTTACCTGTGAATTTGCGTGTGTAATCTGGGAATGCATAGAGTGAGCTTCTCTGACCTA
>NW_021830117.1:0-5020 GCF_006345805.1 Octopus sinensis | reverse complement strand
AATGAAGGGGATGGAGGAATAGCGTGAGTGAGGAAGATGGCCCCTAGCAACCACACCTTTTAAGATAGGGATTTCTAAGGTAGCCACGGGCATCGTCACCTCATTTTTACATGTCCCCTAAATTTTGGAGCGAATCGGACGGGATGTAGTGGCATTGAAAGCGAGCCAAGCGGTAAAAACGCATTTCAGTTTTATATATAGAGATAAAATACAAAAATAGAGGGTAATTAATAATCATCATCATCGTTTAATGTCCGCTTTCCATGCTAGCATGGGTTGGATGATTTTGACTGAGGGCTGGCGAACCAGATGGCTGCACCAGGCTCCAATCTTGATCTGGCAGAGTTTCTACTGCTGGATGCCCTTCCTAATGCCAACCACTCCGAGAGTGTAGTGGGTGCTTTTTACGTGCCACCGGCACGGGGGCCAGTCAGGCGGTACTGGCAATGACCTCGCTCGAATCTTTTTACACATGCCACCAGCACAGGTGCCAGTAAGGCGACGTTGGTAACGATCACGCTCGAATGGTGCCCTTTTACGTGCCACCGGCACGGAAGCCAGTTGGCTGCTCTGGCAACAATTACGCTCGGATGGTGCTCTTGGCACCCTATTGGCATGGGCACAAGTGCCAGTAAGGCGACACTGGTAACGATCACACTCATATGGTGCTCTTTGCACCCCGCTAGCATGGATGCCAGTCATCGAATTTGACTTTGATTTCACTTGCCTCAACTGGTCTTCGCAAGCAGAGTTTAGTGACCAAAGAAGGAAAAGGTACGCATAAGCGAGTTGGTTACGCTTCTGGCATAGGCCACAGGTTATGGTCTCATTTATACAACATTACTCTTTTATGTACACTTTTTTATGTACATTCCTTTATGTACACTGATTTGTTCTGCTTTTTTATGTTTAACCCTACAGTCTCTTATGTGGTGGTTTAATAAAGTATGTGATTGAGTATTATCTGGTAATTGATATTTGATTTAGATGTATTTCTCCATTTTCTTATCTTGTATTAGTAATTTGTGGTAATCATTTTACCTTTGCCCATATAATACAGTAAATGAATTGATTGCATCGCAATCCTTAACATTTATGTATTAACTTTGTTGGGTACTTCACTAGCAGTATATTGGATATATGTTATCCCATGGAGGGTTGCATTTACAACCCCATCTCAATTTGTATGTATATATATATATATATATATATATTATATATATATATATATACATACAGGGTACAATGGGTAAATTGTTGCCATTTTATATTTTTAATTTCACTCATGCACTTTGTTTGTTTTTGATTTTATTGACTACACAGTATAGTACAGTCAGTTGGGCACTGTCTGTGAAAGAAACACCACTACAATGCAATTCACTCTGCCAGAAATTTGGAAACAACATGCTGTACTGCTTGGCATTTGCACTGGAACCTCCAATACAAACATTTCAGAGTGTTTGAGTGTTAGTCTGAGGACATG
This sequence comes from Octopus sinensis, assembly GCF_006345805.1. Classification (NCBI taxonomy): domain Eukaryota; kingdom Metazoa; phylum Mollusca; class Cephalopoda; order Octopoda; family Octopodidae; genus Octopus; species Octopus sinensis. Next base: position 3,537 of record NW_021830117.1, on the reverse strand, counting down.
TACTGAGAATGATAAAAGTTAAACATCCAGTCAACATCATGGTGTTTGGAGTGATCACTAGTGATGGTGATGTTATACCTTCCATTATTCTTCCCACATGGCCTCAGATTGAACATGGAGTCCTACATCAAGTGCCTGGAGGAAGTAGTGCTGCCTTGAGTCAAAAGGGTGGCTGCTGGAAGACCCTAAGCAGGAAAACTCAGTCATAGCTGTCAGACAATTTCTGTGACCACATCACCCCTAACATTTGGCCACCTAACTCCCCAGACTGCAGCCCCCTTGATTATTATGTGTGGGGTGCAGTTGAGTGAGAGACCAACAAAACTCCTTGTAACACCAGAGCTGAACTGAAGGGAATGATTGTGGCAGCATTCACCAACTTAAGCGAGGAGACTGTCGAGAAGAACTGCAGGAGATTTCAAAGTTGTCTGGAGATCGTGATTGAAGCCAATGGCGATTTTATTGAATAGATTTACTCTTTAGTATTTCAAGATATTCTTATGTAAAACGAGATCTCAGTGTTATTTTCATTTTTTGCAAAATTTTAGACAATATATTCACTGCACCCTGTAAATTGTGTGAGAGAAAAAGTGTATGTGTGTGTGTAGTCTGTGATGATGTAGAGTTTTACCTGTTTTAGATGCATTGTTGTTGTTTTAGGTTGGTAGAGGAAATGTTAAGTGGGGTATTGTTAGATTGACAGAATTCCCTACACATCACTTGTGTTTGAGGTTAACAACTCAAATATTGAATAAATCAGAGTAGATTGTTGTTGATAATATTATATCTTGTTTCGTTTTTGCTATTTTAATATTTTTTAGTTGATGGTGCCATCCACAAAGCAGCTGGTCCAGAATTGAAACGGAAATGTCGAACCTTAGATGGCTGTAAGACTGGAGACATTGTGAAAACAGACGGTAAAGCTGAATGTTTTATATTTTTTAAATAGTTCAGCAAACAGGACATATGAGATCGTTATGTGGAACATCACATAATTAATAACTTACTTTTAGTTGTGCTAAGGCAAGAGACAGACTATATTACATAGTAATGATTAGTTTTGTATTAATTAAAGTAATTCTCTCTGACATTTGGAGGTTTCTTTTGTTGTTGTTGTGTCTTATGTAGCAAATGAGATTAATAACTCCTGGATAGTGCACAACCCTAATTGTAACTCCCCAATTATATGTATAACTGATTTATATTTCATTGATGCACATTACTGAGACCTATAATTACAGGCACCCCAGCCATGACTATTCCCACTTTTTGAAATTGCATGTTATAAAGATTGGTGTCAGAAGGAGTATCTGGTCGCGAAACATCACCTCATAAAGTCCTGATCAACAAATGCCAGCACGGAAAAGGATGATGGTGATATAGACACAACTACATTGTTCAATCTGTTTGAGGAGAATTTGGGCTGCTGTCTCTAGCTAGTCAAGCAATCTTTTAACAAGCAAATTCATTGAAAGGGAGCATATCTCCAACAATAATGGCCATACTGTAGCATTCAAAGGGACTATATATCTAACAATACTGGCCATACTATAGCTTTACACACTTTGTTTGGCATCTTTTTATAGCTGATGGGGAGGTTCATGTTTAGCTTCAGTTCGCCCCTGATTAAAAACACCTACAGCTATGATCATTTCGAGATTTTTTTTATGCTTAGGATATCTAAGCATAAAATACTGTCCAATGTATTCCTTCCTTTAACTGAAATGGAAGTTTCATGATTGGGAAAAATGGCGATGACAGTTCTTGATCATTTCTCCATTGTGTGAGTAATTATGTAGGATAATTTCATGGGTGATTATCAAGAAGAGATCATTTGCTCACCTTAACCAGTGATTGAAATCTGAGTGACAATTCTGTTTGCTTAAAAATTTAACCTTTATACAGTTGTGAGATTAGCAATAACAAATTTTGTTTTAATGGAGGTGCTCCAGCATGGCTATAACCTACTAGAGGAACTAATAAAGCAGTCAGATTTGTTTTACAGAGTATATATTTTTATTTTATTTTATCTTACTTAATTGTTCCCTACATTACACATGCACATATGTGTATGTATGTATATATGTGTATATGTATGTATGTATGTATCTATCTATCTATCTATCTGTTTTCCTATCTCTGCAGGATATTGCCTCCCAGCAAAGTGTAAGTTTACATTTTTTTCACAAAATATGACAAAAACATTTAAAAAATTATAAGAATTAAATGAATCTGTTTTCTGAGATTACTAATTACAACATTCACTTAATCATTATACATGTTTCTCCACCATCTGTCATTTCTTGGCCTCCACTCCCACAGTCACTTAATCATCAAAAGACTAACCTCTCTTTTATGTATCTCTGTTTATATTGTGTAGAATATTACCTTATGGATTTTAGTTAACATTGTATGTATAGATATGTGAATCCCTTGTCTGTGTACACTATCTTTAGAGTCCTAGTGTATCTAGGATTATATAGTTCTAGGTATACTAGGACTACAAAGTGTGGTCATTTTTAAGATAGTTTGGTTATGACTTGAGGGAGATTTGTTTGCTATTTCTAGTTGTATGACCTGATGTATGTTCTCTGGTTGGCTTTTACAAGAATTCTTTCACTGGTTTGTACAAATTTTTTTAAGCCACCTAACTAGTTTGTAGTGATAAAGATTTATACAACTATAAATTATCATTATTTTAAATGGTTTGACTTGCAGTGAAATATTTTCTCATTGTCTAGACATAATCCATACAGTTGGTCCAATGGGAGAAAAAGCTGAAGAGTTGAGAAGTTGTTACCAGAAATCATTAAATTCTTTATTAAAAGATGAAAGAACAATTGTAATTATTGCTTCTATTTTATATTTCTTTATTTTTTTATTTTGTTTTATTAATTATTCTTAATTGCTTATGTTGCCACCTCTCAGGTGCAATGTCTAGCATGTTTTAAAGTGAAACAATTATTACCTAAAGGAATATTTATTGTGATTACCCAGGAGCCAGAATATTCTATCTGTAACATAAGACATTGTGACCTTATTTATTTCCTAAAGATAATATTAGGATTACACATGTACATAACCTGCAACAATCTAGCACTTTTTACTGCCAATGATGAGCCTAGAGTATGGGGAGAATGAAGTCTTATCAACAAAGCACAGCAGAAAAGAGTAAGAAAAATTATTGAGGCAATTCACAAGAATTGAGTTGATGTGTAAGTTTGCGCAAGACAATGTTAGAACAAAGATTGAACTCTCGACCAGCAATGTTACAGTCTGTCCTAATGGTTTAGAATGATGCTGAGTGGTTGGAGACATAAGATCAATGCTTTCCACAATGGGTGAATGAAGAAAATCTTTTGGTTCAACAAAGTAATAAAACTGGTTGTAACAGTGTGTTATTTAAAAGAAAATGCCACCTCAAGTAGCTGAGCTTATGTCCTCAGACCAGGACAGAATACCAGCATGAGCTTTAATATGGCCATTACCTAGAATGTGAGGGAACAGAAGGTGAACAGAGAGAAATAGATTTTGTAT
>NW_021830116.1:0-5221 GCF_006345805.1 Octopus sinensis | reverse complement strand
TGAAAAGAAAATATTGACTCAATCAGGTATTATATATATATATGTTGATATATATGTGTGGGTGTGTTGTTTATACATGTCTACATATGTGTGTGTGTGTAATATATATATATGTGTATATATATATATATATATATATATATATATCTATATATTATATATATATATATAATATATATATATATATATATATATATTATATATATTATATGTGGCTGTGTGGTAAGTAGCTTGCTTACTAACCACATGGTTCCGGGTTCAGTCCACTGCGTGGCACTGGGTAAGCGTCTTCTACTATAGCCTCAGGCCGACCAAATCCTTGTGAGTGGATTTGGTAGACGGAAACTGAAAGAAGCCTGTCGTATATATATATATATATATATATAATATATATATGTGGCTGTGTGGTAAGTAGCTTGCTTACTAACCACATGGTTCCGGGTTCAGTCCCACTGCGTGACACCTTGGGCAAGTGTCTTCTACTATAGCCTCAGGCTGACCAAAGCCTTGTGAGTGGATTTGGTAGACGGAAACTGAAAGAAGCTTGTCGTATATATATATATATATATATGTATGTGTGTGTGTGGGTATATGTTTGTGTGTCTATCACCCCAACATCGCTTGACAACCGATGCTGGTGTGTTTACGTCCCCGTAACTTAGCGTTTTGGTAAAAGAGACCGATAGAATAAGTACTAGGCTTACAAAAGGTAAATCCTGGGTTTGAGTTGCTCGATTAAAGGTGTTGCTCCAGCATGGCCACAGTCAAATGACTGAAACAAGTAAAAGAGTAACGAGAGTGTATTTATTTACACTCACACATGCAGACATATGGATATAAAATAGCTGGCAATGTGTTTTCTTAACAAATTGTTAAAATATAAGTGTTCACGCTTGTGTGAGTGTGTGTGTGTGTGTGTGCATTTGTGCTTGTTTATGTGGAAACTTTCATAATCTACAATCAACAAGCATTTTGCTTTCACTTTATTACCTTTGTTTTTCTTTTTTTTTTGTGCTTTTGAATATTAATTATGAAATTAAGTGAAAATATATTTCTTGCAAAATTTGCCACAAAAGTTTAGTTTCATCTTGATCAAAATGCTTGATACACCAGCCACTTTAATTATTGTTCCTTCACTTCCCCTCGCCTCGCCTACATTTAACATCTCCGACTGCCACTCACCTCCACTCCATCTGTTAATTTCTTCTCCTTCTACCAAGTGTAGCTGTGAACAAAAGCACGTGTGCTTTATTATTTGTTTTATATATATATATGTATGTATGTATATATATGCATGTATATGTATGTATACCACATATGTATATATATGTATGTATAAATGTATTATATATATGTATGTATATTATACATACATAGGAGTCAGAGAAAGGCAGATGCCACATATATATGAACACTACTATGGAAGTATTCCTTAAAAAACCTTTCTTTAATTTTTCTAAATTTTCAAAATTTAATTATTAATCGTTACAGTTGAAAGGTCTCAAAATGACCGAAACCGGTATGAAAGATTCACTATAAAATCATCTTAGCATTTTCTATTTTTGACTTGTTTTTTCATATATATATTTATATATAATATACCTATATATATATATTAGATATATATAGAATATATATATATATATATAGATATAAATACTATATATATCCACACACACCATATATATGTTTATATATCGGTGTGTGTGTGTATATATATTATATATGTGTGTGATATATATATATGTGTGTGTGTATATATATAGATATAATATATATATATATAATATCATTTTTTTGCAAACCATTCTTGATACAGACACAATATCTGAAGACAGCTTTTCTTAAAATAAAAATTACTAATTATGTAAAACAAATTCTTAAAATGAAACAGAATAACATATACCATGTCATTCTGATTTTTAAAGATTTTTTTTAGATAATTAATAATTTTTGTTTAAAAATTGTTTTCTTTAAATTTACATACATATACAATATATATATATATATATATATATATATATATATATATATATATTATATCTATATAAGTAAAAAAACAGGTAGTGCATTGCATTATATAGAATATCTCGATGGATTGAAGAGAAAGAACACAACAAACCAACAAAAAACACAAAAAAATTGAAAAATAGTTAAAAACATAACAAGCAGAAAATTGGACAAAAGCAAGAATGCATGGAAAATTTGCAGCTGCTGTCCAAGACATCCTGGTGCTGCCAAGATGGAGTGGTTCTCAATGTTAAAAGCATGAAACCACTAGTATGTCTTGGACATTGACTGATGAGGGAACCAGCTGTGAATTTTTCCTGTATTGTGTTTCGTCTAATTCTTCTCTTTGTTTTGGTTCTTTCTGTTCAACCCTTGAAATACTCTCTCTCTCACACACACACACACATGCATGTATATGTGTATGTAAGAAATTAGAATGACAAAGGGATAAGCAATTATGTTTTGAACATCCATTAGCTTACAGCTGTTTCTGATATAAGATGCAATACACTCATAGGTGTTTATTCCTTCATCATTCTAATTCCTTATTATCACTCTTTACTCAAGTAAAGCTTCACTCTGAAGCATAATGTATATTGAATTCTAACACTAGTTCATTCACATTGTTTTTAATTAATCAGCTTCAGGATTTCCATGATACGACTGTTTATTTCTAGGATGACATTGTAGGCTAGGTATGAAAGGCTGGATCTAGCCAGTAAAACAGGTAGAACATTTGCGCCAAAAATGACCAGTATAACCCTTTAGCATTCAATTTACTCTGATTAAACTAAAGCATATTAAGGGAGCACTCCGTTGGTTACGATGACAAGGGCCCCAGCTGATACGATCAACAGAACAGCCTGCTCGTGAAATTAATGTGCAAGTGGCTGAGCACTCCACAGACACGTGTACCCTTAACGTAGTTCTCAGGGAGATTCAGCGTGACACACAGTGTGACAAGGCCGGCCCTTTGAAATACAGGTACAACTCATTTTTGCCAGCTGAGTGGACTGGAGCAACATGAAATAAAGTGTCTTGCTCAAGGACACAATGCGTCGTTTGGAATCGAACTCACGACCTTGCAATCGTGAGCCGAATGCCCTAACCACTAAACCACGCGCCTTCACGAACTAACTAAAGTATATAATGCTTATATATTTACATTGTTTTGAATTAATCTTGTATTATCTTGTAGCTTCAAGATTTCATTGCTGAGATTGTTTGTTTTTGGAATGACATTGTAGGTCAGGTTGAGGCTGGATTTAGCCAGTATGAACACAAAGCAAGCAGAATATTTTTGGCTGGATATGGCTAGTCTAAATTCTAAAGGGTTAATGTTGAAAACCTTTTTTTTGTTACAGTAGTAATCTATCTTATTCCAATAACTGATAGCTATTCTTGTTACTGTATGGGCAGCTTTCTTGTTGCTCAAATAATTATGATTTTCATTTTTCCGTAGCCAGTGCCGCCCTGACTAGCCTCCATGCCGATGACACATAAAAAGCACCATCCGATCATGGCCGTTACCAGCTTTGCCTGGCCTCTGTGCCAGTGGTACGTAAAAAGCACCATCTGATCATAGCCGTTTGTCAGCCTCGCCTGGCCCCCGTGGTGCTGGTGGCACGTAAAAGTCACCATCCGATCGTGGCCGTTTGCCAGCCTCGCCTGGCCTCCGTGCCGGTGGCATGTAAAAAGCACCATCCGATTGTGGCCGTTTGCCAGCCTCATCTGGCACCTGTGTCAGTGGCATGTAAAAAGCACCCACTACACGATGGAGTGGTTGGCATTAGAAAGGGCATCCAGCCGTAGAAACACTGCCAGATCAGACTGGAGCCTGGTGCAACCTCCTGGCTTCCCAGACCCCAGTTGAACCGTCCAACCCATGCTAGCATGGAAAGTGGACGTTAACCCTTTCATTACCGTATTTATTTTGAGATGCTCTGTGTTTCATTCAATTAATTTTAAAAATAACAAAGAATTTAGTAAAAGAACTTAGTTATCATTAAGCTAGTGTTGGGAACATAAATTGTGACTAAGGTTTGGAGGAAGATTTTAATTCAATACTTATGAAAACAAGACATTTTACCACAGAGCCAGAGGCGGTTTTAACCAGGTTGGTACCAAAAAGGGTTAAGAATTGTTTCTGTATTATATATTTCAACCCTTTTGTTACCATATTTCTGTTGAGATGCTCTGTGCTTTTTTCAATTAATTTTAAATATAACAAAGAATTTAGTAAAATAACTTGGTTATCATTAAGCTAGTGTTCCGAACATAAATTGTGACTAAGGTTTGGTGGAAGATTTTAATTCAAAACTTATGAAAACAAGACATTTGTACTACAGAGCCAGAAGTGGTTTCAACCAGGTCGGTATCGAAAGGGTTAACAATTGTTTCTCTATTATATATTTCAACCCATTTGTTACCATATTTCTGTTGAGATGCTCTGTGCTTTTTTCAATTAATTGTAAATATAACAAAGAATTTAGTAAAATAACTTAGTTATCATTAAGCTAGTGTTGGGAACATAAATTGTGACTAAGGTTTGGTGGAAGATTTTAATTCAAAACTTATAGAAACAAGACATTTGGCTGAGTTGGTATCAAAAGGGTTAAACAACAATGATACTGATGATGATGATTCTTATACAAGCTGTTGTCCTCATTCTAGGACCAGGTCATTTATCTTAATCCCAAACTGTCTATTCTCCTTTTTTGTCGTTTTGTTATTCTGATATTCTTTATTATTCCTCCACCAGCTTTTGTTCATGTTTTTATTATTCTGGTCATCAATCTGTTCAGTTTTAGTCCACTATTTTTTCCCCTTTTCTTTCACTTCTGATAATCATCCTTGTTCTAGATTTCTAACTACAATTCCATTCCATAACCATTCTGGCTCAGTTCTGTTTTTCTTTTTTTCCCTCATTCTATAATTCCAATATCGGTCTTGATCTGTTTCCAATATCAACTCACGATCAATTTCTGATTATGTCACTTCTTGTTCCACACATATAATTACTAACGACTCTCGGTCAAAACCTGATTGGTCCTCATTCTGGTTTATAGTGTTATAGATCTAAAAAAAAAAAAAAAAAATTTCTTTTTTGTTTTTGATTTTTCTTTTTCTTTTTCTCTTTATTTTTATTTTTTTTCATTTATTTTACATTTTATTTCATTCTCCATTTCTGCTAGCAATGTTCAATTAATTA
>NW_021830115.1:0-2500 GCF_006345805.1 Octopus sinensis | reverse complement strand
ACACATACATACATGCCTACATACGCACACATACATACATACATATATACACACACATACATACACACATTCAAACATACATGAATACATACACACACATATATATATATACATACATACATGAATACATACACACACATACATATATACACACATACATATATGAATAGATACACTCACATACATGCCTACACACCTACATACATGAATATATACACACACATATATATATACACACATACTAACATATATACACACACATACATACACACATTCATACATACATGAATACATACACACACATATATATATACACACATACATACACACATTCATTCATACATGGAAGCATGCTGTGTTACAGTGCGTCGCTTCATCCCCCATTTCTAAGGGATTCCTTGGCGGACGACCCCTTTTTGCAATTTCGGCGACAACCCTACAACCCATGGCTCTGTTTGGGCAGTCGTTGGTAGTGAGGATTTTACGGGATCAAAGTGCAAATCCTAACTCGCCCCCTTTTGGTCGCTTTTTACGAAACTCAGACGAAACGTTGGGTCTATTCATTGATATGCCAGTCCCCTCACAGCCCTGGGGCAACGTGAAATACAGAACTTTGCTCAAGGATAACACACGCCATCCACTCCATGAATCGATCTCACGTTCAACGAATCGTGAGTGCAAATCCTGATCCCTAAGCCACGCACATTCACTGATGAAAAATATTATAAACGTTGGGATTATATTTTAAAATTCAATAAAACAATAATCATTTTCCCTGATTGTGAGTATCTTATCACTTCTGGATACTAATCGATACTAAGAACATAACTAGATTATACTCCACGAAAACATGGCTACTTAAGAGGAAAGAAAGAAAATATACTTTCAACAAATAAATCACGGTTACTACATATTGAATAGACTCAAGGATTTTATCGCATCAGCAGCCGGATATTATTAATTTATTTTCAATTATTCTTTCAAAGTGATTATGCCTCAGCGTTGTAAGACCTTCACGAATATTTCGTGTTCGAACTTGTTACTTTTTCTTAAATAATGAGGCTTTTTTCCTGTCTTTAAATTCATTTCATTTGTGATTTTATCATGACGTGGCAGATGTATCATTTTAATGAGGATGTGTGTGTGTGGACGTGTACACGTGTGTGTTTGTGTAGTTATGCGTGTATATATATCTATATACATATATATATCTATATATATATATATATATAATATATATATATCTATATATATATATATGTTTTATATATAAATAAACTAGAGATAAACAACTATTAGGCAATCAACAATGAACAACATAAACAAAACCGAAAAAATTATAATTATATACAATATAAAATATAAATTTCAATATTTAAATTAATTAAATTTTAAATTAAAAATTTAAAATTATTAATTAATATTTATAAATTTTTATATATACATATGTATTTATTTTTATTTTTATTTTTTATATTTCATTTTTGTATTATTTTTTTTAATTATTATTAATATATATAACTATCAAAAAGTATATTAAACTTTTTATATATGAATACATACGCACACATACATATATATAATTTCATTATTATTATTATTTTTATTATTATTATTATTATTATTATTATTATTATTATTATTATTATTATTATTATTATTATTATTATTAGATAGCAGAAACTATTTTTGCCCATATTCTACACGATCGTTGTTGTTGAATTTACAGTATCGGATTTGAAACGAAATATTTTGGTACATTGTAATACTTGTAAGAAATCAAACAAGTGACCTGTCCGTTGTAGCGTTTTTAACTGACCACAATGCTAACACTCTGGCACATTTTACAATATAAAAACTGACAATAAATTTTCTTATTTCAGAGTTTATCGTTTTCATTATTATATACCATTGTTCAGCTCGGAAATGCAAAATATTTATCACATGTATATATATACACATTCGCATCATTTTTATTCCTTCTTATGCTTAATATATTTTCTGAAATATTCTGTTGCACACAAAGACAAGTTTATGTATTTGCTTTCCGAATGTATTATTCAAAGTGAATATTCTATGTTGTTTCTTTGCTGTTGTATTTTTTCTCTGTGACTCTTTTATTTATTTTAATGTTATTAAATAAAACATTTTTCATTTGAGAAAAAGCCTCGTCTGTCATATTTCTGAAACACTTCTCTTCTCTATATCAACTACCACACACAACATTAATGTTAAAGGGGTGACTCCACCGTAAGCAATCTTATTTGGCAACTGACCGAACAAACGCTTAAAAAAGCTTCTACAAACCTTTTCAGGTTTGTGATCTATACAACCATTCACCCGACCTTCTCTATCTGTGAGCTTGTTGAATCGTTAGCATGCCGGTCGAAAATACTTAGCGATATTTCATCTGTCTCTACGTTGTGAGTTCAAATTCCGCCGAGGTCAACTTGGCCTTTATTCTTTCGCGGTCGATGAAATAAGTACCGTTTGAATACTG
>NW_021830114.1:0-2500 GCF_006345805.1 Octopus sinensis | reverse complement strand
TGACTTAATTAATGTTTGCTTTGTAAACAATGGTAGCTTTCGCCATCTTAAAAATTTAGAAGTTATGGCTCAAAATTATTTACCGCTATTCGCGGATGTCTCGGGAGAAATTTGACGAAAATACTGCCGGGGTCATGACGAATGACCCCCTAAAATTTGAGCGTGCTAATTGTAAATGTGCATAAATTACAAAAATGTGCATAAATTACAAAAACGTACACACACACACACACACATCTGGCCTTATATATATGCAGATATATATATGCATGAGTGGCTGTGTGGTAAGTAGCTTGCTTACGAACCGCATGGTTCCGGGTTCAGTCCCACTGCGTGGCACCTTGGGCAAGTGTCTTCTACTATAGCCTTGGGCCAACCAAAGCCTTGTGAGTGGATTTGGTAGACGGAAACTGAAAGAAGCCTGTCGTATATATGTATATATATATGTATGTGTGTGTATATGTTTGTGTGTCTGTGTTTGTCCCCCTAGCATTGCTTGACAACCGATGTTTACGTCCCCGTCACTTAGCGGTTCGGCAAAAGAGACCGATAGAATAAGTACTGGGCTTACAAAAGAATAAGTCCCGGGGTCGAGTTGCTTGATTAAAGGCGGTGCTCCAGCATGGCCGCAGTCAATTGACTGAAACAAGTAAAAGAGTAAAAGAGAAAGAGAATATATTGCGTGTGTGTGTGTGTTTGTGTGTCTGTGTTTGTCCCCCAACATCGCTTGACAACCGATGCTGGTGTGTTTACGTCCCCGTAAACTAGCGTTTCTGCAAAAGAAATGAATAAAATAAGTACTAGGCTTGCTGGGGTCGATTTGCTCGACTAAAGACAGTGCTCCAGCATGGCCACAGTCACATGACTGAAACAAATGAAAGAATAAAAGAATAAATGTAACTATGAACACACACACATACACACATACACACACACACACATTTTGCTGCTCTATGTGTTTATTTATTGAGTTATTCATCCTATATGCGTGTGTTTGTGTGTGTGTGTATAAATATATTTATATGTACATATGTATGTGTGTATACACGTGTGTGTATATACAATAGAAATCTCCATTACCTACTCCCCACCCCAATCATTCCACCTGTTTAATTAATTTCATTCCTTCTCTTCTCTTTTTCTGTGAGTTTTTCTTTTAATTCTTCACCACCCGACTCCCCTTTCAGACACCATTTTTAATGTTTTTATTCTTTTCTTCATCAGGTTAATCCTCGAGATGGACGTGGTCGCACACCGCTGCACTTCGCCTGTTCGGATGGATACTTGCACACTGTCGACATTTTGTTGGGTCACAATGGCATTGATGCCAATGTGGTAGACAACGATGGAGACACACCACTGCATGTGGCAGTTCGGAGGTAAGTCCCCATTGGATCTGGAATATCCAAATCTGTTTCTTTTATGTTTTCAATAATGTTTGTTTCTTTTTCATGCAGTCATTCATGTCATAATCCCACCATGGGGTCATTGTCTTTCTTCTCTCTTTCGCACTGTAATCTACTTTATTAATTAATCATCACCATAATTGTTATTGTTGCCTGACTGGACACTTTACGTCATCTCGTTCTCCATTTCCTCAACGTCACAGGTTCAAATCCTCTCTCTTCTTCCTTTCCTCCCATCTAGAACTACTTTCTCTCTTTCTTCCTCACTCTCTCTCCTTTGTAGTTTCCCTATTTACTCGGACCCTGGGCTAAATACAGAATCATCCCCTTACAGTATTTACATTTGTCTCTTTTATGTTCCATGTTCAAATCCTACCAGAATATTTACTATCACTCTGGGGTCAATATAATCTGTACCAGTAATACCCAGGGGGTCCTTTAATAAACTGTCTTCCTTCTTTTCTCCTGTTCTTGTTTCTTATTACTTTCAGAGGAAATAAATTGTGTTATTTTATTTACGACTCTTTACGTTCAGTGTGTGTGTGTGCCTAAGTATAGAACTTAAATACTGGAAAACTCACTAAGATGATGATATGAGGATGATGATGAGATGAGGAGATATGATGATGGTAATGATGATGATGATAATGATAATGATGATGATGATGATTATGATGATAATGATGATGAGGATGATGATGATGAGGAGGAGGATAATGATGATGGTAATGATGATGATGATAATGATAATGATGAGGATGAAGTTGATGATAATGATAATGATGATGATGATGCTGATGATGGTGATGATGATAGGAGGAGGATGAGGATGATGATGATGATGTTGATGCTGATGATGATAGGAGGAGGATGAGGATGATGATGATGAGGATGATGAGGATGATGATGATGAGGATGATGATGATGATGAGGATGATGATGATGATGAGTATGAGAATGATGATTATGATGATGAGGATGATGATGATGATGAGGATAATGATGATGATGATGAGGATGATGATAAGGATGAGGATGATGATGATTATAATGATGATGATGATGATGATGCAGATGATGATGATGATGACGAT
>NW_021830113.1:0-5208 GCF_006345805.1 Octopus sinensis | reverse complement strand
CTTCCGTCCATCCGTTTTCTTCGCCCACGATTCTTTGGAAGCAATGGGGGTAGAGTTCTCAGGTCTTATCTGAAGCAACCGTGGTTACATTTTCTTCCTATTGCAAAGGGCCAGCTTTGTCACCCTCTGTGTCACGCTGAATCTCCCCAAGAACTACGTTAAGGGTACACGTGTCTGTGGAGTGCTCAGCCACTTGTACGTTGATTTCACGAGCAGGCTATTCTGTTGATCGGATCAACTGGAACCCTCGTCGTCGTACCGACGGAGTGGGCACACCATATATATATATATATATATATATAGATATATTATATAAATAGATATATATATATATATATATATATATATTTTTTTTTTTTTTTTTTTTTTTCAAGTCTGGTACTTATTTTATCGGCCTCTTTTGCCGTGCTGCTAACTTATGGGATGCAAACGCATCAACACCTGCTGTCAAGCGGTGGTGATGGTGGGACAGAGACAGAAACACACACTCACACACACACACACACGCACCCACACCCACACACACACACAAACACACACACACACACATATATATATATACCACGGTCTTCTTTATATATGTATATATAGCACGAGTTTCCATGTATGTATGTATGTATGCATGCATGCATGTTTGTATGTATGTATGTATGTATGTATGTATGTATGTATGTATGTATGCATGCATGCATGCATGCATGTATGTATGTATGTGTGTATGTATGTATATAGGTGACTGGAGGGTAAATATACATGGAAAACCTATAAGGAGCACTGTTTACCTCAGATTTCATAACCCTAAAAATTTTGATGAAAATCTTTTTGATGGAATGGTAACGTATCGTAGGTTATCATCACAGGAGATCTGATACTTATAATCGAAGGTTAAGTTATCCTGGGACCAGCTGAAGTAGATTTATTGCAAAGATGGATCACAAAATTACTGCAGCCGATTTGAAATGAAGTCGTAGTAGTTTGTAATCTGTTCTGATATTTGTTTAGTCCGTCCATTTATCCTGTGTGTGTGTGTGTGTGTGTGTGTGTGTGTGTGTGTGTGTGTGTGTGTGTGTGTATTTGTAGGAAAGTTATCTTTGTAAGAAACACTTGTGTTTGTGTAAAATAAATATACACGCTCAATGCATTCAGGTTCACACATACAGGCATACAAACGAGCGTGTGTGTGTGTGTGTGTGTGTGAGAGAGAGAGAGAGAGAGAGAGTGTGTGTTGTGTGTGTGTGTGTGTGCACTAACTTTCATTTACATATGCATCCGAATAGGGATACATATGTACAGAAATATCTATATGTCTCTTTGTCTTTCTCTCTCTCTCTCTCTCTCTCTCTCTCTTGTCTCTGTGTATAGATATACGTATATGTGTGTGTATGTGTGTATGTTTGTGTATGTGTAATATATATACGCACACAGAGGATTACGTGCATGTATATATATGTGTGTGTGTGTGTGTGTGTGTTTGTGCATACACTCACGCAGAGCAATCTCTCTCTCTTTCTCTCTCTCTCTCTCTCTATCTATCTCTCTCTATATATATATATCTCTCTCTTCCTCTCTCTCTTTTCTCTCTCTCTCTCAGTATACACGCACACGTATGCATACACAAACGAAAATATTCGCAAAAACACGCATGTGCAGACACAATATCAAACGCATACGTTCGTACACACTGAAAGGAACAATCATAAAAACTCATTGACACATCTTTTGAGATACAAACACAGACACATGCACATACATATACACACGCTCAAACACGCACACACTCGCGTTCACCGACACTCATACACACAGGAATACAGTCCAGACAGAAAATTTTAAAAATTAGGAACCGATGGAATTATATTCTAGTCCAGCGAATTATCTGGTTAATCCTTATTATGGCCAGCACGACTACCATCACCACCACCAACAGCAACAACAACAATTCTCAGCATCATCACCACTAAGCCAACGCGGAAGCCTCAGCCTGGTTACACAATCTGCCAGAAACAGCAGACAAATATCCCTCAAATTACACTCTACCATATCTCAAGGACACGTTCGATAATGTAGTCCTGTGCTTCTGCTTTTTCAAAAAGAGAGATGGTCACATTTGGAGTACATTTGGTGATAGACATATTCAATCAGGACTAACTCGGGATTAAACAACAGCGATGATGTCGACGACGATGATGACAGCGAAAATATTGCCAACGTTGTTGTCAGCGTTGTCGCAGATGCTTTCCGAAACACCGTCAATTTCTTCAAATGAAGGAATGTCTTTTACTTTGCTCAAACGATGTACTAGATCCGTTATAGTTTACACTAGACCTGACCCCAAACACTCTGCTGCAAACTCCAACAGACTATAAATAACATAAGATAGCTCAGTTTTCAGAAGCAATAAAGGAACTTCTACGTGGTTGCTCAACTGGTTGAAAATAACAACCAACTCTTCCTCAAATTACGCTCTACTATCTTAAAGACTAGGAAACGTTGAATAATGCAAATTTAGATACAGAACACCTCGATAAAAGACGGGATATGCATGGGTTGTATGCGTTTGCTTGTAAATCTACTCGATCATGGACGTTCTGGACTAAACAACAGCAACTATGATAGTACAAAAAACAGCCAAGAAAACATAAAAAGCATATACACGCTAAAATAGGAGCACCATCATTACCTTTAAATCCGTATCACTAGAGATAGATGCAAATGTATTGCAAATATCGTGCTATGGGCGATGCTACCAAATCTGTCTCTAAAGCCACCACTAGATTCAGCCGTATCAATGCATCCCATGCCATAAACCGCTGTATGCTAGAGTGAGAACCTGGTCCTTAGGAAACCTGAAGTATACTTGTGTCTGAAACTCTAGATTTGTGGATTGCTCTTGGTCATTCCACCGATTGAACCTACGTAAAACAAGACACATTGGGTAATGTTCTTCTATGAGCCTCAAAGAAACGAGATTACCACACGTGGAATACTTTTGGACAATAACAGTATGAGTGGATGAAATGAAACAATGTTAGAATCTCTATTTGGTTACTTGGCCTGTCAGAAATAGCAGCCGAATCTTTATCGTATTGTACCCCTACCGGCTTAAACAAGCAGATACAAAATTCTTTTTCGTGGGGGTCTGCTCGATTAGGGTTGGCTTGGGTTCAAACAATAGATTCAACATTATCAAACACTTTGACGGGAAGTTGATCCATGTATTTTGTTATCGAATCAATAAGAGACTCTCTATACGATCGCTTGATGTCCTACACATAGCAGCCAAATCTCCCTCTAATTACACTGCGGTTTTTATTTTTTATTTTTAAAGTCATGTGAATATGAATGGAACGGTATCCCTGAAAATTAAGACGGGATTGTTATGGCTTAAATGTCTTTGATAATTAATCAACTCAATCACGAATAACTCGTGGCTAAATTATAAACCAAGCGCACAGTTTAACGTTACAACGTCGCTGTTGAGTGTCTTTAATGGAGCCTTTTCCAATACAAGTATTTGGATCAGGATTTCTCGTTTACATCTGTCTCATAAACCCTGGAAGAGATCAGAGGTGTTGATCTTGTTCCTTTGACTAAGCAATTAAAACAGCGTATCCTGTCATCTTTGAATTGACACAATAATCCACGGATCAACAGGCATACCTGGTGTCTTGCCATGGAAACTTGAGATGTACAGATGTTCTGTTTCGTTTTGACTATTTCACACATATCAGTTAAACGACAAATCTAACATATTTGTAACTGATAACCGAACTTACTCAGAAATAAGTATATTTATTGACAAAATTCATACATATATATAATCTGTGCGTGCGTGTCTGTGTGTGTGTGTAAAAAGAGACAGCGAGATAGTCGAAAAAGGAAGTTCGTGGCATCAATCAAAGACATCGCTAAGCCCCAGTAATAAGATATGAACACAGCTGATGCAAACAACAAACGTTGTGTCCAGGCAAAATACGTTATCAAGTACCATGTACAAGACTTCATACAGTATATAATAACCGTACTTAATCCTAACGGTACTAATCTATATTTCCTGCGTACTAAGGCCTCTCATTTCATAATGTATCTAATATAACTAAACGAATCAAATTGAGCTGGCGTGTATGATAATATATATATATATATAATATATATATATATATATATATATGTGTGTGTGTGTGTGTGTGTGTGTGTGTGTGTGTGTGTGTGTGG
The DNA here is from genome assembly GCF_006345805.1 of Octopus sinensis. Taxonomy (NCBI): domain Eukaryota; kingdom Metazoa; phylum Mollusca; class Cephalopoda; order Octopoda; family Octopodidae; genus Octopus; species Octopus sinensis. The sequence goes on along the minus strand of NW_021830113.1, from coordinate 993 downwards.
TATGTGTGTGTGTGTGTTTGTGTTCGGTGTGCGTGTGTGCGTGGCGTGCTTGTGTATGTCCAATATCACAGCACTTGACATTTGTTGGTTTTTTATGTCCACGTAACCTAGTGGTTCGGCAAGAGTCCGATTGCACCAGGCTTCAAAAGTAAAAACAACATACGCGCAGGGGTCGTTTTGTTCGACTAAAACCCTCCTTGTATGGCCACAGTCCAATGACTGAAACAGGTGAAAGATGCAAAGTCCCCCTCTTCCTCCTCCTCCTCCTCATCATCATCATCATCATCATCATCAGCAGCAGCAGCAGCAGCAGCAGCAGCAGCAATAGCAGCTAAGTGTAGCATCTTTAATCGTTTTAAATTCCATTTGCTAATCTCCTAGTTCCTAACATTAGGGTGAAAAAAAAAGAATTTTAGCCCATAGGATGGGGCTTTTAGCTCTACACACCAATCTATCGAATAAACAAACAAACACCAGTTTCAATCGTCAGACAGCACGCTGTAACCTTATACTAGAACACAAGCATTTCGAGTTACTCCCTAAAATCGAACAATGTCTCCCTTTCTATTGTTTGTCAACATTGTTTAACGCAGATAGCTTATCATCAAATATCTTCTGTTTGGCTTCTGGTTCTGTTGATGTTAATTCATTTGCGTATAAGTTTCTCTTAGCCTCCCAGTTTACATTACCTTGTTTACTACTACATGCATGTATGTCGTTGAGTAAAAGGCCAATTTGTTGTATGATGGATCATGTTGTGATAACACATTGGTGTAACGGGCAATGCAACAGACAACACACATACAGATATGTATATGTATATGTATATGTATATGTATATGTATATGTATATATATATATATATATATATATATATTATATATTTAATATATATATTTAATAATATAATATATATATGTATATATATATAATATATTATATATATATATATATATATATATTATGTGAAATAGAAAGATGAATAATCTTGTA
>NW_021830112.1:0-4896 GCF_006345805.1 Octopus sinensis | reverse complement strand
TCTGGTCATACTGAATCACCTTGAGAACTATATTAAAGGTATGTGTGTCTGTGGAGTACTCAGCCACTTGCATGTTAATTTCATGAGCAAGCCGTTCCATTGAACGAATCAACTGGAACATTCATCGTCGAAACCGACGGAATGCCAATTTTTAATAAATGAAGGGAAAAGAAAACATTAGCCGCCATTAGTTGGAGCTTAATAATAATAATAATAATAATAATAATAATAATAATGATGATGATGATGATGATGATGATAGCCCTAATGCAGTACCAGGAGCTGACTCGTATGGCTTCTGATCTTAACTGATTGGAAGTCTTATCAATGTTCTGATGCAGTACCAGGCAGTGGCTTTCGTGGCTTCTCATCTTAACTGATTGGAGGTGTCATCATGTACATTGTTTTGTCTTGGCATAAAAGATGGGCTACAGCAAATATTCTGCTCAATACCACAGATTTGCTTGTCAGTTGTTTGACCTTAACCAGTTGAGCATGTCCCTTAGTGGCTGACGATATGTGCATCTCTGATCACGAGCAGAAGTAGCCGGGGAGCATCATAGCCATGTGTTGAAAGGAATTCTTTGGGGTTTGAATAATTCACCTCTGGAAACATGGGTGTTTCGTTCAACATCCTTAAACAACCCTTATTCAGGGACCTTTTGAGCAGGATGGGCTACTCGACCAGAAGAAAATTCTAACTGGGACCCCACCTGCAAGGTCATGCACTGTTTATCTTGATATGATATCACTATGTCGCGCACATATGGTTGTGATGCATGTGCCTGGTGTACCCTTACCAGACGGGTAGCCATGATGGATATACTGGACTTCGTATATTTTACCCCAGTGTCACTTTGATGGCATGCACTGCTCTCTCACTCAATAACAACAACAACAATAATAATAATAATAATAATAATAATAATGATGATGATGATAAAAGTGCATTAGAAGTATATTGTGCCCTAATAACACGTTATTGCAACTGCTCTGGTGAAGTGGAATTATGATGTAAGAAAGAGGCGAGGCGGATTCTTTGATGAAGGAATCAGAACTCGTCCGGTCAATGCCTTTAGCTTAATGAATGTCATTTTCGATACATTGTACACAGCAATTGTGGGTTTACCATTCCAAAGAGAACCATTAACAGCAAATTCCACAAACACACAGATACATATATATAAATACACACACACACACACACACACACACACACACAAGGCAACGTTTGCCTGTCTGCCCTTTGGTCTCTCTCTCTCTTTAATGTAACAGAAGAGGGGGCAGCGTAGTAGTAGTAGTAGTAGTAGTAGTAGTAGTAGTAGTAGCATTGTAGTAGTAGTAGTAGTAGTAGTAGTATTGTAGTAGTAGTAGTAGTAGTGACGGTGGTTAGAGGAGGAAGTAATGACAAGACGACGACGACGATAATGGAGTGGAAATGGAGTTGGAGCGGCGGCGTCGGTGGTGGTGGGCGTCAGTCGGTTATGTCACTGAATTCTTCCTGTTGAGGCAAAAAAGAGATGCAGAATTGATAACCCCCAACTAACAACAGAGAACAGCTTTGTTTTTGGTGGTGGTGGTGGCGGAGGTAGTGGTGGTGGCGGAGGTAGTGGTGGTGGCGGAGGTGGTGTTACTGTTGTTGTTGTTGTGGTTGTAATAATTATTGCCAAAGTAGTTGTTGTTATTGTAATTGCATCTGCTTTGTAGTAATTATTTCTAGTCGTTGTTATAGTGGTGGTGGTGGTATTAGTAGTAGTAGTGGTAGTAGTAGTGGTGGTGGTGGTATTAGTAGTAGTGGTGGTGGTGGTGGTAGTAGTAGTAGTAGAAGTAGTTATTGCAGTGTTTTTTTTTTCTGTTTTTTTTTTGTTTGTTTTTAATGGAAGTTAAAACACCAGGATGCTAAATATTCTTGGCTACTCTAGGCACAAGAGCTGAAATTTTTTTTTTGGGGGGGGGGGAAGGCAATCAATTATATCGACCCTAGTACGCAACTGGTACTTAATTGATATCGACCTCGAAAGGATGATAGACAAAAATCGAAGCTTTATCTTCTCACTGACGGCCTTCGGTTCGCTGACAGAAACATCGTTATTTTCGGCCATAAACATAAAACCAGGGAAATGCCTTGTTTTTGCGTCTTACAAGAGCACAGTCAAACGAAACCTCAAAAGCATATTCGCAGGTTCAAAGGCTTAAATCATATTCTGGCTGCGATCTATTTCTTAGGTTTGTTTTTGTATTTGCTAGAAGTGAAAATCCCTACATTTTGGAAATGAAGTCATTAGGCTGTGTTTTCCTTTTGCTATACAATATGGTTCAGTCCTCATCGCTCCGTAAGGAGCACAGGGCCGGTTTCCTGGTTCCTCTAACGTATATATATTCCTCCTTGAACGGGACGCCGGTCTGTCGCAAGATCGCTCATTTTTACCGGCTGAGTGGACTGAAACAATATGAAACCAAGTGTCTTTGCTCAAGAACACAACGCATCACCTGGTCCAGGAATCGAAACCACAATCTTACGATCATGAGCCCAATACCCCTAACCACTAAACCACGCACCTCCACTTGATTTCCGCTACAACATAATCTGACTAAGTTGGGCTTTGTCTCTTCTAACAAAGAAAATATCAATCTAAGAAATAGCTCACACCTAGAATGTGACTTCACCCTTTAAACCTGCGAGTATGTTTTTAGCGGATCCCATTTCGTTCGAATGAACCCTCGAAAGACGCACAAGGAGGTGGCCCTGTGGTTTTTGTGCTTATAGCTCAAAATTACGATGTTTCTACCAATTAGCAAACCGAATACACAATGTGGCCGCCAGCTTTTGCGTCTATCAATGGTGTTATTATCAAGAGAGGGCGCAGCCGCTAAAACAAACTCACAAGTTTAAAAAAGTAATGAACGGAAAGGCTCTGATATTTTTTATATTAAAGAACGATAAAACGGACAGCAGGAAAAGTAAGTCTAATATTGAGAAATCCGGGAATTTCAAACGGAAATCCAAAGCTTTCCGAGAAAATAAACAGTAAACATGAAAATTATGGATTTTTCCTCGATTTCCGTTTCTTTCTCTCTTTTTTTTTTTTTCGCAAAAATGAAAGTAAGTAGACAGGAAGTAGACATCGTGGTGAATATGTCATCGTTCGACTTACTGGCACTAGATGGCAGCCACGTCGAAGTCTTCTAAACAGACAATAAAGGTTAGAATTCTTACGAAAATAGATTGGAATTATTGAGATTTTATGTTATTCATTACAAGACAGCGTCCGGTATTTGATATCATTTTGCTCCATCATTATATATATATATATAGAGAGAGAGAGAGAGACATATATATTATCATATACTGTTGTGTCTGGGGAGAGTCATTTTCTTTTTGTGCCTTATAATGTAACACACTCACCGGTAAATTTTCCACTTTTTTCTTATTTTTATTTTCCTAAAATTTTCGTTGCGTCTTGCAACCTCTTCAATAACTCACATAAAGAATCTTGCAAACCAAATCCAAAAACGAAATATTATCATATATATATATATATATATATATACTTTATTTAAAGCAGCAGAAAATTCAACAAAACCTGTTACTCTGAGTTTCCCGTTGCCGTTCGTCGGACAGTTTTTGCTAGCAATAAAGCATATTACTCTACCACTGGTATTTGAGTACTCTTTTTTCCACCTTGTTTCACATTTATGTGTTTACTCCGGGGTGTATATATATATATATATTTAGGGAGAATTCACAAAAAAAAAAATACAAAAGACGAAGACAGGTGGTGTAGACAACAAACAGATGTATTAGTTTAACGCTCGGGAAGTGAAAAAGTCTTTAACGTTTTGAGCCTACGCTCTTTAACAGAAAGGGACACAGAAAGAAACAAGGAGAGAAAATAAAGAATGTGTAGTGGCTAGCGATCTATCATGGCGAATGTATATATATATATATATATATATATATATATATACAGGGGTTGCACAAAATAATGGAAACACTACGCATCATAGTATCATAATTTTGAAATCTCTATAAAACCGTCAAAAGCTTGTTTATTTCTATGTTTTTTTATTTATTATTACTGTTGCTTACAATGTTTTGCTAAAATTGCTGTTTCTTTTCAGATATCATCAGAAAAAGGTAATTAAAAATTCATTAAAATGACAGATCTATCGGACTTTCAAAGAGGTCAAATTGTTGGTGCTCGTATGGTAGGCGCTAGCGTAACGAAAACAGCCGAAACATTTGGTGTATCAAGAAGTACTGTCTCGAAAGTAATGACAGCCTTTGAGAAAGAGGGGAAAACCTCCTCGTCGAGACAAAACTCCGGAAGAAAGCCAAAACTTTCAGATAGGGACCATCGGACTCTTACGCAAATTGTTAGAAAGGATCACAAAAGTACAGCTCCCAAAATTACTGCAGAGCTTAATGACCAGCTCGAGAACCCAGTTTCCGCAAAAGCTATTCACTGGTAGCTGCACAAAGTCGGATTCCACGGGAGGGCTGCAATCAGAAAGCCACTACTTTCAAAAACAAACGTTGCAATGCATTTAGAGTAGAGTAAAAACCTACAGAATTGGTCCCCAGAGCAGTGGAAGAATGCTATTTTCTCGGACGAGTCATCCTTTACCTTATTTCTGACAACTGGCCGAGTATACGTGTGGAGACAACCACAAGGAGCATTTGAGCCACACTGCCTTCTTCCAACTGTTAAACATGGAGGAGGATCTGCAATGATCTGGGGAGTATATCTTGGAAATCCACCAGCCCAATGGTTTCCCTCCACGGCAGAATTAATAGTCAAGACTATTTAAGCATTCTATCAAATCAAAACTTCATTCCTATGGGTTGCAGAAACTGTTTCCGGAGAGAAATGCAATCTTTCAGGGATGATTAAT
>NW_021830111.1:0-5477 GCF_006345805.1 Octopus sinensis | reverse complement strand
GTATGTGTGCGTGCATTTGTTCTTCTGTTTGTGCGTTTGTGTAACACTTTCACCTGAGTTTCTAAAGATTTCTTTATCCATCATTAAACTTCCTCTGTCATCTCACTACCACCAACAGATACAAGATCAATTCAAATATGTAATATTTAATGGATCAATAATCTAATCTGAAATCAGATTCCCCCCCTTTTCTGCTATCTTCTGCAACAGGAACACATTTTTTTGCTTTAAAAGCCTTTCTCAATTTATAAGTCAATAGCAACTGGTTAAGGAATTTCCTTTAAGAAACAGCGAAATGCCCATGAGAAAACAAACAGCAGCAAAATCTCTTTCAAATGACACCCATTTTTTTTCAAAAGAAGGACACTTTGTGGTTCTCTACCGGGATTCATATGGCTGTTGAGAGTCCATATAAGATTTATGGGTCCATGCTACTAAATAGTAAACTGTCTACAATAATATTTTAAGGGCCTCTGAAAATATTCTGCTTTAAAAATGTATATTGGTACATATTGCAAGAAACAACTAGGTAGGTTTCTTTCCCTCACATTTTACATAGTTCTTCATTCACAAATTTATGTGTGAAAATCAAATTAGGAATTTTGGATGATGTTTCTATAAAACTAGCTTTTAAACATCGAATGGTTATGGGGGCCCGCCATAATGAAATAGTAATCCACAGACGAAAAATGTTTGAAGAACCCCTGCTTTAGATGATGCAGTCGTTGATATGCAAAATAAAAAGAAACTAAATATGGAAATATGTAAATAATGGTTGGAATATGTTTACCTTGTAGCTTGGCTGGATTAGAGACGACCTGGGATTTAAACAAGAACATTGAAAGCAGTCTCATCAACGGCAGTATAATAAACAACAATAGTAACAAAAATAATAACGAGAGCAAAAAGAAACACGCCTCCGTAATGTAAATGGTTAAATTTTTTATTTCTTCTAAACAAATCCGAAATGGATGAGAAAATGACAGAAAAAGGAATTTTTTTTAAAATACAGCAAAACACAAAAATAGACAAATACAAGAAATACCAGCAATAACATCAACAACATGCGAAACTAAACGAAATTGCAAAATAAATATATAAATATATATATAGAGATGGCACGTTTCGTTCCAGTGAGATTCCACACAGAAAATGGATGATGTTTCAGGTTCTATCACCCAGTTCTTTTTACCTCTCTCTCACTCTATCTCAGGCATCCATTCTCTCTTTCTCTCTCTCTCTGAGGTATCCCACTCTCTCTTTGCTCCTTTTTCTTGCTTTCACTGTATCACTCTCTCCTATATATATATATATATATATTATATATATATATATATATATATATATATATTATAAATAGATATATATATATATGTATGCATGTATGTATGTGTATATGTATGTATGCATATATAATATATATATATATATATATATATATATATATATATATATATATATATCTTGCATTCTGTCTCTTTGTCTATGCACTACCTGCTCTCTGACACGTCATTGATTTTCTTTTTCTGTTTTTATCCAACTCTCTCTTTAACCAATCTCTGTTGCGTCTCTTAACACCCCCCTCTCTCTCTCTCTCTTTCTCGCTTACTCCTTTTCTATATTCCTTTCCACCTCTCTGCCTCTCCCCGTTTTCTTTCCTACATTGCAGTTCCTCTCTTTCTCTACACCCACCACTCTTCCCCCATTTCTTCTCTCTTTCTTACACCACTTTGTCTCCCACCCTCCTCTCTCTCTCTCTCTCTCTTTCATACCAAACGCAACCTATTTCGGTGCGGGACCTGCACCCAATGACACGATTCATTTCTCAGTGAGTGACGAGGTCATCACTAGTTAAATGTTCAAGTGTGACGGCTGGTTAAGATCTCGATGAACCGAGTTAGCCGACACAGTTTCCATTCCCAGTTGGAGCTGTCTCACTTAACGTGGACAAAGGCAATTAAGAAAAGCATAAATGTTGCAAGGGCGCTTCCCACTTCATTCTTTCTTACATATACCTAAGTTGAGTACATGTACAAATACACTTACGGAGACACAAATATATTCACCACAGGTCCAAGCATAACTGTATGTCTAAGAGGCATCCTTAGCAACCAAGTGGATCTATACATACATACATACATACATACATGCGTACGTTACATACATACATACATACATGCATACATGCATACATGCATACATACATATATAAATACATACATACATACGTGCGTACGTTACATACATACATACATACTACATACATACATACATACATACATACATACATACATGCATACATACATACATACATGCATACATGCATACATACATGCAACATACATACATACATACATACATACATGCATACATACATACATGCATACATACATATATAAATACATACATACATACGTGCGTACGTTACATACATACATAAATACACACATGCATATATATTATATACACGAGTAAGTACATAAATGCAAAACGAGTTGGAAAGAATAGTACTCGAGAAGGTTGAGTAACATACTCTTTTCATTAGAGCTGCAAAAGCATCACAAATCTGTTGATTACTGAGCGGATTACATGTTGTTTACATGCCATGAAAGCCACCTTCAAATATTACCACCCTGTAAAAACAATATCGAACTTCTATAATCCACATTGACCAGTTAACACCACGCTATCATTCCAGAAAATACATATTTAAATAAATTTTAAAGTTATGAATAACGAAAGCGAAACCGGTCGACAAACACAATTCAAGAGATGTTAAAAATTATATTAAAACTATGTAAAGGGTGTGCATTTTCCTTCTTTAATTTCTTATATATATTTCAACTCACCACATGGGGGTAATCGAAATTCATCCCTTTCTGTTAATATATATATATAAAGAATATGAGGATTTAGCTCACTTGTGATCTGTACGAATAGGTACGCTGGGTAAGTGCTATAGCTGGTCGACCATTAGGTTCCAAGATCACATTTAATATAATAACACACACACACACACACACACACACACACACACACACACATACACACAGGCATTCATGCAGGTGTGTAATATATGGGCATACATATGTGCATAAAACGATGCGGGGCGTTGTGTCACTCTAATTTATAAACAACCTTAGTTTGCTTTCGGATAGCTTTCGTTTTAAGTATCAAGCTTATTCAATATTCATGTCAAAGCTATCGATTACACATTCAGAGCTGGTGCCGCAGAACTTAGTGCATAAGAAGAGTGGACATTTATTGTGAATAAAATTTCAGGAGACTAAATACCAAGTTGTTCAAATTATTATACTTGAATGCAATTTTCAGACAAGAACAGTTTGCAGTGAGAACTTCGGAACGATTGGACGATAGAATAATAATACTTAGGTGTCTCTCCTAGTGTGCACAGTGCATTTATAGAGGATGTTATAAGTCATGCAAAGATCATCCAATGGGCAATTAAATTCATCCCTGCAGGAGCACTTATTTGTAGCCGTTGCTGGTGACCGGGGTTTGTGTAGTAGTAGTCCTGTCATTCCAGTTATAATTGGTCTTGGATTCACCATACTGAGTGGCTTAATCTGTGTTTTAGATTTGCTAAATTTCTACCAGGATGAGATATATATCTATATGTATATATATATAGTTGGAGGGTTTTATTAAAATAACTAATTTAAAATTTACTCTAATAACAACATTTGACATTAGTTCAACTCTTTATTTAAAATTTTATTTGTTTCTGTTAATATTTAGAATTTTCCTCGTTATAGAGACGAGAAAATGATTTTGATCTTAACGTATTAATCAAATATTGTATGCTAAAATCTTGTTGATATTTGAAAGGTCTATTTGCGATCCATATGACTTTTCTTAAAATGTCCTTCATATATTCCTATGAATAATTTAGGCTTCTCTAAGCCTTGAAAGCTCGGTAAACAATCGCTTCATAATTACATTTGCCAACGCCAGGCCATAATTCAGTGACATTACATTTGTTTGTTTGCGGGAGCGTAGTCTTCTTGTTATTAGCACTGAATGGCTGGTTACAATATTGTTATTGTTGCGAAAAAGAACCGTTTGCCCAAACGTTAGTTATATGAATATATAAAATTTTTCACTGTGATTCAAAACAGTTATTATTTAAGATAAGACTATCGGTGTAAGAAAAACAACTATAAATCCGTTTCTTTTTTCTCGTGGATAAAAAGCTTGTAAAGATGCTTGTTAGCGGGGGGGGGGGAGATATTTTGAGAAGAAATTCAAAAAAATCTATCATATAACTGTGTCGTGTGAATATTTTAGAATAATGCTTTATGCTTTTCAAATTGGAAATCGGTCGCTTTTCTTATACTTATCACAAAGGTCGTTGTATCGTGTGCTAACACAAGACCACAGTTATAGAAATGCCGACGCCGAAAGTATATGCTAAATATTCCCGTCTCTCTATTTCTATTTAATTAATGTATGTATTTAAACATGCATATATCCATGCTTAAATATGTCTATATATATGTGTAGATATATGTCTATGTATATGTATGTATGTATCATGATCTATCAGTCCTCTATTTGTCTTGTCTGTCTGTCTATCTATTTATTTATGTCCCGCTATCTTATATATATATATATATATATATATATATATATATATATATACAAATTGTCAAGCTTGTGTATCTGATGGATACATTATATATATATATAGGCGCAGGAGTGACTGTGTGGTAAGTAGCTTGTTTACCAACCACATGGTTCCTGGTTCAGTTCCACTGCGTGGCACCTTGGGCAAGTGTCTTCTATTATAGCTTCGGGCCGACCAAAGCCTTGTGAGTGGATTTGGCAGACGGAAACTGAAAGAAGCCCGTCGTATATATGTCTATATATATATATATGCGTCTGCGTGCTTGTGTGTCTGTGTTTGCCCTCCTAGCATTGCTTGACAACCGATACTGGTGTGTTTATGTCCCCGTTACTTAGCGGTTCGGCAAAAGAGACCGATAGAATAAGTACTGGGCTTATAAAAGAATAAGTCCCGGGGTCGAGTTGCTCGATTAAAGGCGGTGCTCCAGCATGGCCGCAGTCAAATGACTGAAACAAGTAAAAGAGAGAAAAGAGAGTATATATATATATATACATACATATATATATATATGTATAAATATATATATATACACACATATGTGTATATATACATATAGACGTATAATATATATATGCGTGTATGTGTGCGTGTGTGTGTGTGTGTGTGTGTGCGAGCGTGTATATATATATATGCATACAGACACACATATATACATACATAAGTATACACATATACAAATACGTAGATTTTTGTGATGATTGCTTGTGGGCTAGTGTGTGTGTGTGTGTGTGTGTGTGTGTGTGTGTGTGTGTGTGTGTGTGTGTGTGAAGGTTTTGGTACCTCTGTGTATTTGTATATGTCACACTTTAATTCTCACAATGCTTATATA
>NW_021830110.1:0-5242 GCF_006345805.1 Octopus sinensis | reverse complement strand
TTTAATGGAAGAAATAAAAAAAGTTATTAAAAGTGTAAAAAGAAAATAAAGGTGACGTGTTGAGTGCTTTATAATGATTCTTCGGAAGAAGAAATATTAAAATATTTTTAATATGCTTTCATGCCTCACGCAAGGGAAAGGATCAATAATTAAAACGTTTATAATTGTAATAGTAGCAGCTGCAGAGTCAGCAGCAGCAGCAGCAGCAGTAGCAGCAGTGGTGGTGGTAGTAGTAGTAGTAGTAGTAGTAGTAGTAGTAGTAGTACTGGTAGTATTAGTAGTCGTAGTCGTAGTAGTAGTAGTAGTTGGTAATAATTAAGTTGTCTTGATTAGAAAGACATATATATTTATGATGGTTTCGGCATCCGGTGGCTGGTCTGCATTTTTTAAAGGCGGTGCTCCAGCATGGCAGCATGGCAGCATGGCAGCATGGCAGCAGCAGCAGCAGCAGCAGCAGTAGTAGTAGTAGTAGTAGTAGTAGTAGTAGTAGTAGTAGTAGTATTGCTAATAATTATGTTGTCTTGATTAGAAAGACATATATATTTATGATGGTTTCGGCATCCGGTGGCTGGTCTGCATTTTTTAAAGGCGGTGCTCCAGCATGGTCGCAGTCAAATGACTGAAAAAGGTAAAAGAGTAAAAGAGTAAAAGAGTAAATGATTTTCCTTTGTTGAAGGGTCACACACGTTCCAAAGATGGTATGGTATGATGTGAGGGAATTTGGCTGCTAATTACGGGAGTCAAGTGACTACTTAGTGACTCGCACTTTGGTTTGTCGCTCTAAGGCTAATCAGCGCGAGGGAAAGAATAAGTCTGTGAATTAATAGCTGTAGCCTTCCTCTAAATTAATCTTCTGAAAATTAACTGGATGTTGTCCTTTTGGATGTGATATATAATCTTTTCTACTCTAAGCACAAGGCCCGAAATTTTTTGGGAGGGTGCCAGTCGATTTGATTGACCCCAGTACGTAACTGGTACTTACTTTATCGACCCTGTAAGGATGAAAGGCGAAGTCGACCACGACGGAATTTGAACTCAGAACGTAGCTGCAGACGAAATACCTATTTCTTTACTACCCACAAGGGGCTAAACACAGAGAGCACAAACAAGGACAGACAAACAGATTAAGTCGATTATATCGACCTCCAGTGCGTAACTGGTACTTATTTAATCGACCCCGATTGTCGATGTCGCCGTCAGATGAGATTTTAGTGAGGGTCATAAACGGTATTTTTCGGTATATAAATATATTTCGAATCATTGTGATAAAGATTTGATCATTTTGTAAACGTTTAATTTAGAAGAGAGACTACCGGAAAACATCTAAATCCTTGTCTTTACCTATAAATTTGATGTTAACTTATGCGTGTGGATGCAATATGGCCGAATGTTGAAGAAGTTCACTTCTCAATCGCGATGTCCGGATCGTACTGCATGGTATCTTGAGCAAATATCTTTTAGCACAGTTTTGGATCGATCGAAATTTTGTAAGTAAATTTAGGTTGATGAAATCTGTGTAGAAACCTGTTGGAATCTGTGTAGAAACCTGTTGGAGGGATTCTGCCTGTAATTTAAAAGTACATAGTCTTTTTACACGCTTTGACGCTGAGATTATTTGAGATAATTACATTTAGGGTTCACGTGCATGTGGAATACACAGCCCGTTTTACACGTTAATTCACAGAATAGATCATATAGTTGGCCGAAAAACTACATACCCATCACCGAAATCGATGGAGAATCTAATCATTTATTGCTCTCGTGCCGTTTACACGTGTATAGTAGTTGTGTCTTGGTACTGCTGATGTGTTGTGGAGGCACATGGTCTAGTGGTTAGAGCAGCGGACTAGAGGTCGAGGGATCGCTGGTTCGAATCTCAGACCGGGCGATGTGTGTGTTTACGAGCGAAAACACCTAAGCTCCACGCGGCTCCGGCAGAAGGTAATGGCGAACATCTGCTGACTCTTTCGCCACAACTTTCTCTCACTCTTTTCTCCTGCATCTTGCAGAACACCTACGACAGACCGGCGTCCCGTCCAGTTGGGGAACCTATACGCCAAGGAAACCGGGAAACCGGCCCTTCTGAGCCAGGCATGGCTCGAGAAGGAACATACTGCTGATGTGTTGAAGTTCTCATGTCCCAACTGAAAGATAGCCTCAATTCCTTTTTAGGTGAATCAGAGCAAGTTTAGTGGTAAGTGTTTTGCTACCATGCGGATGATGTCAGCGCGATGAGGTTTGAAGCAAAATTAGACAGTAACGTTGCATATTTGTGTTCGCCATTAGAAGTTATAACTCGTAGGTAGATTTTTACTAGCGTACATAAGAAAGGAATATAGTAGAAATAACAGAGTTTTGGGGGTGACCGAGAAAGCTTGATTAAAGGGTAAGTTGAAAAGATCTCTCTCAAAGTATGCTTTCAGAGAAGCGGTTGAAAAGGTTTGATCCAAGAGTTGAGATTCGGATTAAGTTCATATGCAGGAAAATTAGCTTGCAAATTCCCATTCTAGACATCTTTGAGGCTTTGCTAATGTCAAGGATTACAACATTGTTTGCTTAGAAGTTCAGAAGAAAGAAAGATCAAGAGAGATGTTATAGAAAAGTTAGTGTCTCCTAGCTTTAATTCGGTGGAGCAGCAGTGGTTGTGAACTTTGTAAAGGGGGAGAGACAGAAGGTGGTGATTGTTCAAGATTGTCTCTAATTTTTAAAAGTGGGGGATGATTTGTAAGTGGTCGGTGGCTCTGACCTACTTATTGATTTGTGTACGAGAATGGTACGTAGGAACATGTGAGGAGTGGTATTATTCTGTCCATTATTCTTTGATGGTGGAAATACCTTTGGTAGCTTAACCATCATTACACTTATATCATTTATGGTGAATCTTAATATCAAATGTGTAATTTCTGAACACCTTGTTTCTTCTTTAGTATAAATTCTAAATTTTCAAAAGTGCCTAATCTTAACTTAATCTAGAAGAGATTGTTACCTTTATTCATTACAGGCTGACCAGACCATACCCTTTCTAGTTAGAAAATCTTTTTCAGATGATGATGTGTATGACCCAAGATATTTGTAATCAGAAACCATATTTAAGAGCGTATTGTTGAGAGTATGGATGATGAAATCACTGTTGGACAGGCACTTGTTTACATATTCAGTCTTGGACTCATTGAGGTAAAGACCTACACAATTTGAGGCTTGTTCAAGCGATTGTAAAAGAGACTGGGCATTGGGGAGAGAATCACTGATAACTGCGATGTCGTCAGCAAAGTCAGTGCCTGTTAAGTGTTCAGCTGGGTGTCTGGAACTTCTAGATTTTATTTCAAAGCCCTTACCAGAAATGGTATCAACTGACATCCGTAATGTTATGATGGACCATGAAGTCTGGTGTAACATAGTAAATTCCATTGTCTCGACCACGGTCGAACAATGATGTTGGTGATGTCACCTTTATTCTAGTTACCTACCAGAACACCACATGATTGAATTCACGATAATAGGTTTCCCATTATTGAATTTCACTTACATGAACGTTTTGAAAAGTGTAAAACACGAGGAATACGTGTATGTTATGTTGGAATTGGTACAGCTGGTTTTTTAGCTCTTCATTCAGTGATCGCAGTTTCAAATTATGGCAAAAATACCAACAATTTTAGGGGATGCAGTAAGTCGTTTATATCCATTCCAGTACGTGACTAGTGTATATTTTATCGATCCTGAAAGTTGACCTCGACGAAATTACAACGGGATAGAATTCACGAAAGGAAAACTCTCCAAATATACCCGGCTGTAGAAATTGATACAAGGCTGTAGAATTGCTAATCAAGAATAGTATTCTAAACATTCACAGGATAATATTCAATATAAACTTAGTTTTGGTTGAAAACGACGCAGAAAAATATCTATCTATCTATCTATCTATCTATCTATCTATCTATCTATCTATCTATCTATCTATCTATCTGTCTATCTATCTATCTGTCTGTCTGTCTGTCTGTGTATCTGTCTGTCTAACTATCTGCGCAATTATATGAGTTTTACGTTATCTTATCAACCCTGCAAGAGTAAAAAAAAAAAAAAAAAAAGAATGTCCTTGGCAGGATTTGAACTCAGAATGCAAAAACTCCAGGAAAAACAAAGCAAAAACAAACAAACAAAAAAGAAAAACAGCAGTTATTTTCGCGAACTCTCTACCGATCCTGCCAATCTAACGCCACCGTCGTCAAACAAACAACCAACCAAAAAAAAAAAAAAATAGAAAAACAAAACAAACAAAAACAAAAACAAAAAAGTAATGGAGCCGTTCTTTTAGTTTCTTTTATTGAAGAGATTAAACCCCCTTTCGACAGATTATCCGGGGCATCTAAAATACACATAGGAGGCATGACTGGTTGCCGTTTCAAAATTTACATTCTAACATTTAACATTAGCTTTTGAATAAAAGAAAAAAAAAAAAAGACAAACATTTATTTATTTATTTTGTTGAATATTTTAGAATAAATATATTTCAGAATAACAATGAATATTTTTACAAATCAATCTGCGTTTATTTCTCCTTCAGGTGAATATTTTAATGTAAATATTTAATGTTGAATACAAGCGTGGCATATAATACGACCGACCATATAGGGCATATATGATTGAGCACAATGCCGTTCGCTCCCAAATCACTTGTCATATGCGCACGCATAACGTATTCAACGATGTACACAACGCTTACACATACAGACATATATATATATATATATATATATATATATATATATATACTATATATATTTATATTATATATATTATATATTTATGTATATATATATATTTATATATATATATATCTATATATTTATATATATATATATATATATATATATATATATATTTATATTTTTATATATATTTATATATGTATATACGAATAATACATATATATATGTAAATATGTGTGTATGTATAAATAAAAACAATATATACATATATGTAATATATGTGTGTGTATACATATAAAACAATATATATATATAATGTATGTGTGTATGTATATATATAATATATATATATATATAATAAAACACATACGTGCAGAAATATATATTTGCATGTATGTGGGTGAGTGCCTGTGTCTAGGAACACACACACACACGCACGCACACACACACACACACACACACCCACCACACACACACACAACCACCTCACATCGAATGAAAGGAAGAGAAATGAGAAAAAGATGGGCTAATTAAGA
>NW_021830109.1:0-5211 GCF_006345805.1 Octopus sinensis | reverse complement strand
TCTCACATTGTTTTAAGGTTTGAAAATTGCGGGGAAATTGAACATTACAAGCTTTAAAGCATCGAATGGTTGGTTAATGAATTTTAAAAAAAGACATGAACTCAAATTCAAATCCTTAGCGGCGCGAAAAAAACTCATGTAATCGTGATGGAACTCAATCATTTTAAAAGTTTTCCATGAAAAAATTGATCAATTTGGAAAAAAATAATATCCTTAACTTGATTGATGAAACTTGTCTTTTTATAAAAAAGACCCCAAAAAATCATTCGTACAAAAAAATAAAACGAAGTGTTGGAAAACGGATGATGTAATAGAACAAGTTGTAGACGAAGTGTTGGAAAATACGGAAAGCAGCGATAATGAAGAAATTTTTTACAGTGGTATGCAAAATAAACAGACTACGGTCAAAGAAGTAGTAACAAAAGTGTGAATGAATTGGAAGAATCAGTTCTAGACATAGCTCCAATTTTGTTAAATGATTTTTACTGTTTCAGACAAAATTTGTTCAGTAGTTTGAAGAAAAATTATGGTTATGGAAAAAGGATCGATGACTATTTTTCAATAAATAATAATATTTAAGACTTTTTGGGATCACATAAAAACAACGCCCCAGGGGCGTTTGTTTAATATGTGTAAAGTTAGGGGCGTTTATTTAATATGTGTGAAGTTAGGGGCGTTTGTTTAATATGTGTGAAGTTAGGGGCGTTTGTTTAATATGTGTTATATTGAACCCTTAACCCTAACCAAACCCTAACCCTTAACGCTAACGCTAACCTAATCCGAACCCTATCACATACTTGTTTCTAAAGTATAGTATTTATTTATAAATTTGATTTTTAGTTTTACATTATTTTAATGTTTTCGTCGAATGTTTGACATGTATAAATTTAGGGGCGTTTGTTTAATATGTGTAAATTTGGGGGCGTTTGTTTAATATGTGTAAATTTGGGGGCGTTTGTTTAATGTGATCCCTTTTTTGCATTAATTAAATTATTAAATTTATATTGATATTAATTTTTTGACAAAACCTCAGTTTTTGGAACACCTAGTGTTCCAATTCAAGGTCGGTCTGTATTGTCATTTTAGGAGCTCCTATAGTGCGGCCAGTTATCTTCGAAAGAGAGTATCGAGTAAATTCACGTTATGCCTTTCAATACCAGCGTGAATTTTGACCTCAATTAATAAGTGGTT
Source organism: Octopus sinensis (assembly GCF_006345805.1). Lineage (NCBI taxonomy): Eukaryota > Metazoa > Mollusca > Cephalopoda > Octopoda > Octopodidae > Octopus > Octopus sinensis. Next base: position 4,020 of record NW_021830109.1, on the reverse strand, counting down.
GTTTCCGATATCATCAAAACCTGTAGACTCTTCATCAGGTTGACGACAGTTTAAAAGCAGATACTCAAAAAATAGTTGTCTGGGTCGCTGGGCGAGTGGTGGTTCGGGTCTTGAGAATTTCTGACAAATACATCGAGCTTGTCAGTAACTTTCTTGACTGTACGACCATCCGGTTAATAGTCCGCAGCCAAACGCTGTGTGTTTCGAGTTTAGGTCTCTAACGAGAAGGCAATGAGCTGTGCTTGAGAAGAAATCGTCGATCAAGCTGGTGCAGGAGAATAGACTTTTGGAAGATACGCCTCCGACCTGGATGACAGGTGTTTACTATCTCAACAAAGTCTTGATGCTGTCTTTTGATAAATCGGGTATTCATAGCGATGATTTTTATAAAATCTATGTTGCTGGCGTGCTCCCCTCTAATAGGAGCTGTTGCAGCATCTCAGATTCCAAACCGAGTTTTGTCAGGACTCCCACACAACAGCGAAAGAATTCCATAAGAGCATCTCTGTTGTACAGGTCCTGGTCTAAATGGGCATCTCTTTGCGGCAGGGTTTTGTCTCGAAGGGTGTTTGCCTTCTTGCGAGGACAGCCGAGCAGGTAGAGGCCTTCTCAGTTACTGAGGAAAGTTTATGACCGCCTTCGCCAAACATTTTGGTTTTCGAGAGCCTTGAATGCAGCTGCTTCCTCGGCGCACCGGAATTTTAGACTAGAGAACCCGGACTTGTGCAAAGTTATCCGGATTTTCGAAGCATTCGGAGATTTCAACAGGAGGTTAAGCCTCTTGATCTTTCTCCGACTTCCTTTCCTGTTTCTCCTGTACTGAGTTTCTTTTCGGGGTCTTTGTTAATGAAGTTTTTTCCAGTCTCTATGTTTCTGGATTTCTTTCCTTCTTTTAATAAGTGTATTCTTCGTGGTTTTATCGTCTATTCGAACTTTGATCATATTATGCGGAAGATTTCAGTTCTGAAAAGCAACGTCTCCGACAGGGAAATCACACATTTCACGCGCCAAACGAGAGACCTACTTTCCTGTCATCCGGCTGGGACGTTTTCCATTACCTCGAAAAAAACTAACATGGAATCCTGCGGAATCAAATTCCCTGAAATCCTGTCAACACGGGTAACACCATGGCGTTAAACACACGTAGCCAAGCACCTCTCCGCAGCCGGAAAGCACGCAACGCGCCTAATCGCTGCATTGCACGCATTTTCGTACGTGAAATGTGATCATCAAACTTACCGGACGGCTTAAAGAGCACGCCCAAATAAGTCATCCGATCAACTGCAGCAATTGCTGACCCGTTCAGCATACAGTTGAGAAGGAATCTATCGCAAATTGATAGATTCCTCCATTATGCACACATAAGAGAATAACGGTCTAAAAATATAACAAAAACTCAAATATACCGATAATTGTCGCGGAAGTATAAAATTTGATAAGATTTTTTGTATGAAATCCTTCAAAAACATTGGGTATACATTCCAAGACCGTCTAGAAAACAAATTAATTCAAAAAATACGAAAAATAACGAGAAATTTCTTGTTCTAATAAATCCAAAACATCCATGTTACCAGAAAAACCAACGATGGCGTATCGGTAATCTGAGAAATTTTGCGAAAGACTCTTCGGAAACCACATTTTTAGAAATCAACTTTATTTGGGAATTAATTTTCCTGATTCTAATCCTATGTGTATCAACCTTTGGCAAAGTTGTTCATCGTTGATACTTTTTCGATATTTACGGTAACACTACATTTTAAACAAAAAGTCTCCCGTGATCATTCTCTTCGAATTTGTTAGGAAATTTGTTGGGCGTCAGTAAGAATAGCTTACGTAGATATCAAATTGTGAATTTTCCTCATCGGATATGGGCATTGGTGCAAACTATCTATTTGGAGAATACACTCGACAGGAGATTTGCGAAATCATAACCAAACCCAGTCCTCTTCCCTTTGCATTTGCAACTTCGATGACATCCAACGACATTTTGGATGTATTCAACAAAACTTGAGTGATTTATTTAATTGAATTGATATGCTCGATTTATTTTATTCAAACAACTACTCCAATTAAACGATTACACTATTGAGGATAGAATTTCTAATTTTCCCATTTGATCTTTATTAGGGACTTTGTAGCCGCTGTTTTTTCTGAATTACCAAGTTTATTGTTGTCTAAGTCTGATTCCGGCATGAAGTATCAAGACTTTTCATTTGACTGTACTCGAATCACCTTGAATGGTTTGATAAATGTGTTTGGGTATTATTTGATATTCGATGACAGTATATTTTCCGGATAAACCGGAAATTCCTGTTTGCTTTGAGTTTATTATTAAAATAGATAAAGTTCTCAATCTTTTTATCTTATTTTGGGAATGGCAGAATTTTCTTCAGATTCATAGTCTTATTGTTAATATTGTTTGGACTATCGCCATTTCCAATGATTTGACAAAGTTTAGAAATCTTAAATTAGTATTTCCAGAACTAATCAAATGCCTCTTCAATGTGTTGAAATTTGCATATTATTATTATAGCACTTTCACGAAAGCCATAATGTTTATAGCCCCGCATGTGCAACACAGAGAGAGAACATGTTATTTAGTAACTAGCTAATCCGAACGAGGGAATCCGAACGAGTTTCTCGCTCCATCTGTGTTTCGTAGACATCCGGTTCCGCAGTGGTGTATCACTGACCGCAGTGTTGCATATTAAATAGCTATTTACAAAAATTCTGGCTGATTTTAACGTCATTTATGACTCGTCCGTTAATCATGTTTACTTGCGTTATTATGTAAACTTCCCAATGGTACTATTTCCAGTTATTCTCTATTTTATGAAATTCAAACAAAGAGTCGTGCTAATCTTTATAGCAACAATGGTTTCTCGTAGGTGCGTGTTTGTCAAGCAATTTTCTTCATATTTCTAAGATTACTTTCAGCGGTTCCTCTTAACGGTTTTTTTCACTTTTAATTTTTTAAATAAACGACTTCTAAAAAAAAGATATGAGATCGAGGGCATTCCGAACGGTGATAAAGGTTTTAACGGATTTTTTCACTGTTCTTTGTTAGATAAAAATTGATTAATCTTTGAATAAGTCTTATAACTCTTTTGGTGCACTTTATGACAAAATGTTCACTTACTACGCACATAATACGGTTCCGTGGTGTGTATTGACCGATTTTTATTATCGTGTGAATTATTGGTTATAACACATTTAATTGAGTATATAGTTCAGATGGCGTGACATCGGACGGGTCTCTGATAAATCCAGGCATCAATTCTTGGGTATTTTGTTTTTTGTGATTTATCGTGGACAATTGCTTCGCAGTAAAGTCATTTTTGGCGAAATTGGTTTGTAAGTTAAGAAAGTATTTTGAATAGATATTCTCACAATGACCAAAAACCCAAATCATTTTTACAGGAACAGTCAATAGATATTCTATGTTATTTTAGCAATTGCCTCAACAATAAGCTGTAAATTAAAAAGCTGTAAAGCTGTAAATTTTAAATTAAAAAGCAAACCTTTTTAAGGTGTGATGGGTTACTTTTCCCATTTAACTAAACACATTTAACCATTTAACTATCTCTTTTGGTTTCGTTAATTTTGTTTGGTTTCATTTATCAAACGTTTTACTTTTTATTTTAAACTTACTTTTACGCAGGATACGTGGCCATATTCGAGATGATGTATCTTTTGCTTAAAAGACCATATTAACGGTTCATGCGTTTTATTACAGATCATGAGTTGGAATTTTGAAATTTTTTTCAAAGATTTCAAAAAAGAAACTACAAGATTTGATTATTCGGAATCAACGAACAGGTGATTTCTACATCTGCTAGTTTTGTTTTCCAATGTTACAACTCAATTATAACAAATTAACATTCCATCTATAGATTTACATGGTGGCTTGTTCACCTCTTTTGGATCAGGAAAAAGGACTTAAATAAAGATCTCACCATGGAAGAAGATTGCGGAGGACACTATCATAACAAAAACTGGAGGCTGTTACTTAAAGTCGCT
>NW_021830108.1:0-5226 GCF_006345805.1 Octopus sinensis | reverse complement strand
AATATATGTAAATATATACTCATACATATATAAGTGTTATCGTCTGTGTATAATCTTATATATATATACACACGCGAAAATTCATATGTATGTATTTATAAATATAAGTATAAATAAATAAATGAATACATGTATATATATGCGTATATTTAATCAATCTACATTATACATATAAAGATATATACATATATATGTACCCACGCATACGCATACTTAATCAATCTAAATCAATTTATATAATATATGTGTATATACACATATATATGTATGTATGCGTATGTGTATATATGTATGTATATATATATGTATATATGTATGTATATATATATATGTGTGTGTGTATATATATATGTATGTATATGTATGTATATATATATGTATATATGTATGTATATGTATATGTATGTATATATATATGTATGTATATATATATATATGTATATATATATATGTATATATGTATATATATGTATATATATGTATATGACTATATATATATACATATATATTTATATGCATATATCTTTGTATTATATACGGGACACACGTACAATTGCCTCACTTACGCACAGACACACACATCTTTGTACTTCCTCTTATTGTTGTAGTTGTTATTGTAGTTGTTTGTAATCGTTTGTCTTGTTATTGTTGGTCGCCTTTATTTTCTCCTTTGTATTTATAGTCTTCGCGTTGTTGTTGTTGTTGTTGTTGCTTTTGTTGATGTTGTTGTTGTTGCATAATTTTCCATAAACGTTTGTTGAAGAAGTGAGAATGAATGGTGTTTGGAAACCCGTTCGACGTGGACAATTAATAAACACATGTAAATGTTTGTAGCTGCAAGTTTAAATGCTACAAAGAAAAACGAAGAGAACAACAGTAACATTAACAATAATAACAATAATAATAATAATAATAATAATAAGAAGAAGAAGAAGAAGAGAAGAAGAGAAGAAGAAGAAAAAGAAGTAAAGGAGGAACAATAATAATAATAATGCATAATGAGAGGGAGAAAGAAATAACATGGGACCAGAGTCGATGATTTCTTACAAGTGAGATCGAACATCAATAATCATTAATATAAATGATGATATCATATGATATATTAGGATATAGCTATCTACAATGCATATATACATACATACACACATACATACGTATATATATATATATATATATATTATATATATACAACACATTATTATATATATATATATATACACATACACACATATATACATATATATATGTATAAATATATATACAGACGCATACATATATTAATATATATATATATATATACACGTATGTGTATATATATATATACACTCATACATACAAACATAGAAATACGCATTCATAGAGTCCAATCTTTTCATGTTCTCTATTTCTCTTCCGATCTTCTCATCTCTCTCTCTCTCTCTCTCTCTCTCTCTCTCTCTTTCTCTCTCTCTCTCTCTCTATCTCTCTCTCAGTCTCTATCTCTCATCTCTCTCCTTCCCTTTGTTGAAGATCAAAACAAACCATTCTTGTAATTCCTAGCTAAACTCTATAATCAGGCTCAAAATCTATCCAAACTCTAACCGTGGTTCAGAATTGAGCGACCACCGCTGACTTGGGTTCGGATCAACCTCATCCAAACAACCACTTTTTTTAAGGATCTATCCAGCTCAAAACTTTAAAATTTAAATATTTTTGAAACAAATTCATTGCAGCCCTTAACATCAGAGATTTCCTGAGTCGTGGGTAAATACCCTGACTGGAGAAAATCTGTTTTTGACTGGAGTAATACGAGTGAGGAATGTCTTTCGATTGCTAATTTCACGTCCGTGATTGCAGGTCCTGTAGATCATTGCAGAGCTGGTTAAACCTTCGTTAGTTGCATGGGGTGTTTTTTCTCCCCAATTTCCTATTGCAGGTTGTGTGGCACAGTCGTGGGTCAGTTGTCATGGGAAGTAGACGTCAATTTTGTCTAGGCACCCCATGTGACTAACGCACTTCAATGGAGATTGCTTGTTAAGCTTTTTTTTAATGCTAATATTCATTATAGATATTAAAAATTTCCAAAACACGGTGTTTTCTGTGTGTATTTTATAAATAAGTGTGATCGGAATCTAAGATTTTTTAGTTTTTCCTTAATTTTTAAATTTACTTTATTGAATTGTTTTATATTAATACCAATCAGCCACAAGGGTTACAAACTTAGCTGATATATCCTGAACCCACATAAATGAGTATATTTTGTGAGGTAAGTAGCTTGCTTACCAACCACATGGTTCTGGTTTCAGTCCCTCTGCGTGGCACCTTGGGCAAGTGTCTTCTGCTATAGCCTCAGACCGACCAAAGCCTTGTGAGTAGATTTGGTAGACGGAAACTGAAAGAAGCCCGTCGTATATATATATATATATATATATATATTATATATATATATATATGTATGTGTGTGTGTTTGTGTGGTGTGTGTGTGTGTGTGTGTGGTGTGTGTTTGTGTGTGTGTGTATGTATTTGTGCGTCTGTGTTTGTCCACCCAACATCGCTTGACAACCGATGCTGGTGTGTTTACGTCCCCGTAAACTAGCGGTTCGGCAAAACAGACCGATGGAATAAGTACTTAACTTACAAAGAATAAGTCCTGGGGTCGATTTGCTCGACTAAAGGCGGTGCTCCAACATGGCCGCAGTTAAATGACTGAAACAAGTAAAAGAGGTATTGAGGTGTGTAAACACCCCTTGTGACCAACCATATTCGGAAAGGCCAGGTGACTAACGGCGGGATAAACTTGCGGGTTTCCGACACCAAAATTCATAAAAGTGTAATTTGTTCTGCGAAGATGGAAGAAACCCAAAGACATGGTATTCTTGACGCTTTGCATTTCATTCCCAATCACCATCCTGTTTTCAAATGAGAGTGGGATTTCCGCTCTTTGGGGGGATTTAAGATTTCCCCCACTAGCGTAGGGGCACCACTTTTGGGTCTGCTGCAGGTAATATGTATTTTCTTGTTGAGGCCCGGGAACGGTAAACTGAAGGGCCGCACTCGAAGGGCGCACACTCTCCCTACGCTATTGATTTCCCCGTGACCCTAGTAGGGTGGCTAACGGGTGGCTTGCCAAAGGGCAATCTGTGATTTTGTCCGTGATGGCTTATTGTGAATTCGTAGCTAATATATAGATCTACATGGAGGCGCAATGGCCCAGTGGTTAGGGCAGCGGACTCGCGGTCGTAGGATCGCTGTTTCGATTCACAGACCGGTCTTGTGAGTGTTTATTGAGCAAAAACACCTAAAAGTTTCACGAGGCTCCGGCAGGGGATGGTGGTGATTACTGCTGTACTCTTTCACCATAACTTTCTCTCGCTCTTACTTCTGTTGGCCTGCTCGCTTAGCCAGCGTGTGGCGTCATTGAAGGCTAAAACAATGCGAAGCGCATTGTGACCAGCGATGTGTAGCAAAATCGTAAAAAAAATATACAGATCTACAAACTATTTCCTATTCGCAAACTGAAGACCCGAGGGCAGGGTGTTTTCATCACCACAACATCAGAAGATTTCCCTCAGCGAAGGCTCGACTGAGATGGATGGTGCGAACGGGTTAAAAAGTATCCAAAGAAGCTCAACCAAAGAGATGATGAATATCAGTGATGTACCGAGAGAAATTCATGTTATCATGCCCCATCTTGGCTTTAAGAGAAATAAAAACCTTATAGGTAAATTTTACAAGTATTTTAATAATTATATACATATTTATAACAAGGGATTGGCTATAAGATGGTAATAGCGTCTTTTAGCGTCTATTTTTCTAGCCCGTGGAGAGGCTTATAGGCAATCCCTTGTTATAATTATGTATGTAATTATTAAAATATTCATATATATATTTCGGTGCGAATGTTTTTTTATACGGCACCGACTTTAGAATCCTGTAAATAATAATAGTTTTTTTTTATATAAGCTTAAAAGTTATTGCGATCATCGTGCAATAACTGAAGAAAATAGTCTAATAAAGGTGCATCTATCTATCTATCTATCTATCTATCTATCTATCTATCTATCTATCTATCTATCTATCTATCTATCTATCTATCTATCTATCTATCTACTTGTCTATCTATCTCTTTCTCTCTCTATCTATCTATCTATCTATCTATCTATCTATCTATCTATCTATCTATCTATCTATCTATCTATCTATCTACTTGTCTATCTATCTCTTTCTCTCTCTATCTATCTATCTATCTATATCTATCTATCTATCTATCTATCTATCTATCTATCTATCTATCTGGCACCGCGAGTGTCGCGTTGCTCTCAAGCAACTCTGCCGTCCTGGGTCGACCTTAAGTGACTTCAACACAACCAAAGCATTCTATAGGGGTTTAGTGGAGGGAGGTACGACGACGAGCTCGGGGCGAACCTGGACGTCGACGAGGAGTACCTGACCCGCCTGTTCGGGACAACTTTCGGGCCAGGGCCATGGACAACTTCCAGAGATCCCTGGCCTGGCAGTGCTACCGAGAAGCGCTACCCGTTCGGGATAAGCTCTACAGACACGGCTCGAGAAACACGGGGCCGACCTGCCCGAGATGCGGTCAGAGCGACGAAACCGTTCTGCACGCACTCGTTCAGTGTCCAACAATTTCCGACCTGTGGGCTTATGTCGAACAACTGCTGTCACGTGTGGACGAGTCGGTTTATCAGCTGAGTCTATCGTCAATATGTTCACGCCTCCTTCCTTCAAACGGGAAGGAAGAGCTATTTTCATCATCCTTGTGCTATGGCGAAAATGTATCTGGTGGACGCGTCTGAAAGGATTGGAGACAAACACTTTCCTCTCTGGTCAATCTCTCATCAACTTCTTCAAGTACCACTTGAAAAGGAAAGTGAGAGTAGAGAGGCAAGTTTTGTCTAGCGAATGTTTTAAAAAAGATGGGTGAATGTAGCAAAGAATGGCACGTATGAATGACGAAGCCACCTTGAGCATAGTCCTATGAACCCAGAAATCGAAAACAGAGAGTTGCTTATTTGCAAAAAAAAAAAAAAAAAAAGAAATATAAAATGTGACTTCATTGACCGAGGTTACCGTGGTCTTTTCCGTAGGCTTTTCTTTCCACGAGTAAACCTCACCTGTCCTCCCCTTTACACTTCATATTGACATTTCTGTGATAACGATCCATTGATCAATTTTTTTTTCCTCTCCCCCCCTTTTTTTTTTTTTTTTTTTTTTAACCCCCACCCC
>NW_021830107.1:0-4977 GCF_006345805.1 Octopus sinensis | reverse complement strand
GTTGAATATATGGTTCTTTTGTTGGCTGCTTGACTTACGCAAGTTAACTGCTGTCTGTCGACGGTTTGCCTCTTGCTGGCTCTCTGCCATCTGTCGTGTATCTCTACTGTATTTATCATGGTCATCCAAACTAGAAGGACAGACATACCACAAGCCCCCCGTTCACTTGAACATTAAATGTCACAGCTCAGGTCGGAGGTCGAAGAGAAATCCATCCATCATTTTTTTCAGGGGACCAGTGGTGGATCAGACGAACGAGAATCCTTAGATTCGGTTTTGGATGTCAGCTCCGAAAAGGGAAGTGTTAGTTTTTATATATATATACACTGGAAGAGAGTTCGGCGAAAGATATATACGCAAACAGATAATCTATAACTTATATCTTTTATGTTAATACCTCAATAAATTTACTCAGTTGGTCCCACATATGTAATACATTATCAAAGCGAATGCATTTCGATTCTTAAGTTGGTACCTTGTATCCCAGATAACCCTACTTGCTCGTTGTCTCATGGTCATATGTATGCTTTAATCGTTATACTGCTTTGGTTAAATAGCTAAAGAAGTTAATTTGGCAATTACAATGTCCCGGGTTCGATCCCATGCTTGATGAGTGCCTTTTATCGTGGTTTCGGGTTGACAGAGACATTGTGAATAAAATTAGTATGACAGAAACTATATGGAATCCTTTCCAGATAGTTTGTACATGTCTTTCAGAATCCCAGCTGACATATTATTAGTTGACTAGCCGTCGTGATTATGCTAAGTTACACTTTTCTTAGGAATATTCAGCCACTTAGCCGCTAATTTGATGACCAGATAATTCAGTTGATGAAAGAACTGAATCGTTATCGTCGAAACTGATGGAGTTCCATTTATTATTCTAGCGATGTTAATTGTGGTCATAACTGTCGTTGTGACAAACATGATTAGAGTTTGTTTGTTGCTGATCTACGACGTCAAGACTGCTGAATGACTAGGTACGATCCACATGTCTTTTGTCCCAGATACACCATGCCTCTCCTAAGCTGAATATCAAATTACGCACTGGGCAGTGATTAGACGTACAAGGTAATTGCACAAAGGCCGCGAGCTGGCGGAAACGTTAGCACGTTAAATAAGTACCAGTTACGCACTGGGGTCGATATAACGACTTAATCTCTTTGTCTGTCTTTATTTGTCCTCTCTGAGTTTAAGCCCCTTGTGGGTAGTAAAGAATAGGTAATTGCACTCTCTCCGCTGCACACGTGTTTGGTTCTTGATGTTTAGCCCCAGGTCAGTCCCGATCCAGCAGACCTAAAAACAATTTGACCATCCAATCTTCCTTATATGTACAGGTAACCCGCGATCACATTATTCAAATTGCGGTTTTTTAGAAAGTTTAGGTATGGAATGAGAGAAATTGGGCGACTATTACGTCGTTTCACATGAAATGTCGCATTTTTAATTACTTGTTATTTCAGTTATTTCAAACTCTATTATGTACCCCTTGCATTTAATCTTGACTTTTTTTCTTTCCCAATAATATTGGTATACAAATTCATACCCACAGACTTTATGAAAATGGTAACAACCAAACTGTTGAGTGATTTCCTCGTATGAGTACAAACTGGGTCACTCTGCCGCAGAAGCTCAACGGAAACTCAAGCGGGCCTTTGGTAATGGTTGGTTTTGTTAACATCAGAACTGTTCAGAGATGTTCCAAATCTCTCGTTCAAGAGATGATAGCCTTGAAAATAAACCGAGGGGTAGACCAAAATCAGTTATTCGGCATGATGGATTAAATGCTTTGGCTGAACAAAATCCGAGAGCAAAGGTTCGAAAACTCCAAACATCTTGCACAGCCGTTCTTGGACACCTGTAAAAATTGGAAAAATCAAGAAAACAGATAAGTTTGTTCCACATCAACTGAACAGGATTAAAAAAAACAGACAACCCGAAGTGTCTCAACTGGAAAAAGACCATTTTTGCATCAAATCATTACTAGTGAAGAGACATGGATACGCTTTAACAACAGCAGGAGAACAGGACAGTGATTAGATGCAGGAGAGTCACCTAAACATTACCCAAACACACCATTGTACCCTAAAAAGTTAGTGTTCATTGTATGGTGGTCTGCGAAGGGAGTTATTCATTATTCATTTTTGCAACAAAGAAAAACGGTAACAGTAACATCGTATTGCCAGGAAATTGATTGTATGCAAGAGAATTTGAAAAAAGAAGCAATCCATGGTGAATAGAGATGGCCTAATTTTGCTCCACGACAATGCACGTCTTCACAGTCCTCAAGCTACGGTCCAAAAGTTGCAAAGCCTGAATTATGAGATTTTGCAACATCCTCCCTATTCTCCTGATATCTCTCTGACTGATCATCACTAATTTAAATATTTTGAGCTTTTCATAAGCAGTAAAACATTCTTAAATAGAGAAGAGATAATTGAAGCATTTGGACAGTTTATCATAGCAGAAGATGAATTTTTTTTTTTTTAAGATGGAATATATGACATGGAGAAACGTTGGGTAAACGTCATAAATGAACTCGGATCATTCTTTCATTAAATAAATCAGTTCTCTAACACTAATGAAACATTTTATCATTACCTTTCAAATACGATATTTCGTGTGAAACAATCTAATGTTTCGAGCGCGTAGAGCAACTATTTAGAAGCACACCGTTGGTCAGAGCTGAGATGCTTTTGATTACTCGATACGACAGGACAATTGTTGTTTCATTGACTTCATTATTAGTATTGTTGTTAAGGTGGTGAACTTGTAGAATCCTTAGCATAATGGGCAAAATGCTTAGCAGCATTTCGTCCGTCTTTACGTTCTGAGCTTAATTTCCGCCGAGGTCAACATTTTCCTTTCATCGATTCATGCTCGATGGAATAATCACAAGACTGCCGAACGACTATAGCTGGCTGAGTATCAAATTACGCACCTGGGCAGTGATTAGACATACAAGGTAATTGCACTCTCCCCACTGCACACGTGTTTGTTCTTGATGTTTATCTCCTGGTCAGTCTCGATCCGGCTGACCTAAAAACAACTTGACCATCCAATCTTCCTCATATGTACAGGTAACCCGCGATCACGACTTGACCTCCTCCCCCAACATTTCAGACCTTGTGCCTATAGTATAAAGGATTAACACTGAAGTGCTTCCCAGTTCATTCCTGGGGATTCTCAGCACATTCCCAGTACATTCCTGAGCTAATTGTTACCGCAGGTATTTCTATTATTCTGTATATTTATGTATATTTGTACGAGATAATGCTTTTGTATGCTGTTGCCGTTGTGCTGTGGTAACTTCTAAATGTGACTGGGGGTTGATGGTTATATGTCAAAGTGACGGAACCGATTGTGGCGTTTAGAGTTAACTTTGGTAACAAACTGAGATGCTTACCACCCAGAATATATGCCATTCTTTTATCCTTTTACATTTTTTTAGTCATTTGACAGCGGTCATGTGGGAGCATCGCCTTTAGTCGAGCAAATCGACCCCGGGACTTATTCTTTGTAAGCCTAGTACTACTTATTCTATCGGTCTCTTTTGCCAAACCGCTAATTTACGGAAACGTAAACACACCAGCATCAGTGGTCAAGCGAAGGTTGGGGGGGCAAACACGGACACACACCAAACACAAACACACACACACCACACACACACACATACACACACACACACACACATACACATATATATATATATATATATATATATATATAAGGCGCAGGAGTGGCTGTGTGGTAAGTAGCTTGCTAACCAACCACATGGTTCCGGGTTCAGTCCACTGCGTGGCATCTTGGCAAGTGTCTTCTGCTATAGCCCCGGGGCCGACCAATGCCTTGTGAGTGGATTTGGTAGACGAAACTGAAAGAAGCTGTCGTATATATGTATATATATATGTGGTGTTGTATATTTGTGTGTCTGTGTTTGTCCCCCTAGTATTGCTTGACAACCGATGCTGGTGTGTTTGTGTCCCCGTTACTTAGCGGTTTGGCAAAAGAGACCGATAGAATAAGTACTGGGCTTACAAAGAATAAGTCCCGGGGTCGATTTGCTCGACTAAAAGCGGTGCTCCAGCATGTCCGCAGTCAAATGACTGAAACAAGTAAAAGAGTATAAAAGAATATATATATATATATATATATATATATATATATATATATATATATATACGACGGGCTTTGGTCGATCTGAGGCTATAGAAGAAGACACTCACCCAAGGTGCCACGCAGTAAGACTGAACGCGGAACCATATGGTTGGTTAGCAAGCTACTTACCACGTAGCCACTCCTGCGCCTATGTTAACATTTTTGTTTTGTTGTGGAAGTTGTATATAGAAGAAGACTGTGAGCAACCTTTTATGATGAGAAGCGTGCCAATGAGTACATTTTTGACTTTACCGTGTCCTATTCCGGAAATAATAGGGATCCATATAGGGTTAACATAATTCATGACAGATCTTATGTATGATTCACACACGAATGTGAAAATTGCTTTCTGTAGACAATTGCGGCGTTTGCCAGCGCCCAAAGTACGTTACTGCATCATGTCCTTTTTTTTTCTTTACAATGTTTTGCTCGTTGTGAATGTTGCGAAATTATACAAAGAAAATCTCTTGGTCTTCTGTCCTCTCTGTATGGTGTAATGGCTTCTTATATTTTCTGTTCTCTAGCGATGGGAAACAATGGATTTTTTTACGTCTCATCTTAAGTATGCTGTTTCTTAACTCTGTTGATTTGTGGATGACAAGTGTAAGGTTGGAGTAATTATGCAACTGTATCTAGGGAGTGACTGGAGGATGTTTTGTAAGTACGGATTAAACAAAGTATGCTTGTTAAAGACAGTCGTCGTGATGAACTTCGTCATTGTAAAGAAACAATTTCGTCGTTGTTTCTCTGAGGATAAAAATGAGAAGACGAAGACAAATTGTCATGTTTGATACAACATGGTTCTAAAATTCTAGATTC
>NW_021830105.1:0-5122 GCF_006345805.1 Octopus sinensis | reverse complement strand
ATCTCTCTCTCTCTCTTGTGCTTTGTGTCTCTCTCTTTGCTACTTGCTCTAAGCGACTCATTTTCTTCTCTTATTTATTTTTTGCTCTTTAGTATGTGTTTTGTTTTTATTTCTTTTTTCTTCTTCATTTGATATTTGCATTTATTTAAATTTTCTGCCATATTATTATTTATGATTTTTATATAGCATTTTTTTTTCAGATCTATTTTTCCTTCATTCATATTTTATCCATTAAAATAAAATATAAACTAAACACACACATACATGCACATATTCTTATACATACAGAATATCAAACAGACACTCTCACACACACACAAACACTCAGATGCACACATACGCCATCACACATCCATGCACTTTTCACAACTACGGTACATACACCCACGGACGACACATTCGCACACATTCCCACACGACCAAAGCCAACCTCAAAATTGTTCAAATTAACGACAATTTTCAAATATCTATTCAATGAGAAATGCTTTTGTGTAATTTGGCTCAACGATTCTTTTAACTGCATTTTCTCCCCCCCCTCTCTCCCTTCTCTCCCACCCTCTCTCTCTCTCTCTCCTAAATGTCCATAATTAGCAATATAATTAAAAGCATATCACGATTATATTATATTTTAATTTTTTTCAGAAAACATAATTGAAGTGTCTGCTTCTCTTTTCTTCTTTTTATTATATTTATTTTATTTTTATTTTTATGAAATTACCATCATCATCATTATTAATATTATTATCATTATTATTATTATCATCATTATTATTATTATTATTATTATTATCATCATCATCATCATCATCATCATCATCATCATCATTATTATTATTATTATTAATTATATTATTATTATTATATTATTATTATTATCATTATTATTATTATTATTATTAAGGCGGTAAGCTGGCAGAATCGTATGCACATCGGGCAAAATGTTAAACGGGATTTCGTTATAGTTTTTATGTTCCGAGTTCAAATGCTGCTTGAGGTCAACTCTGCCTTTCATCCTTTCAAGGTCAATAAAAAAAAAGTACCAGTTGAAATTAAGGGTCGACGTAATCGACTTACCCGGACCCCGAGAAATTGCTAGCCAATTGCTTGTGCCAAAATCTGAAAGGATTATGATTATTATTGTTATTCGCCAGAATCCCTACCGCCCCGGGTCAAAATCCTTAACAGCATTTCGCCGTCTTTACATTCTGAGCTCAAATTCCACCGAGGTCAAATTTGCCGTTCATCCTTTCGGGGTCGATAAAATAAGTACCAGTTGAGCACTGGGGTTGATGTAATCGACTTGATGCTCCTCGCCACTCACCCGAAATTTGTTGGCCTTATGCCAACATTTGAAATCATCATTATTATTATAATTATTACTATTATTATTATCATTAGTAGTAGTAGTAGTAGTAGTTGTGTAGTAGTAGTAGTAGTAGTAGTAGTAGTTGTAGTAGTGGTGGTAGTAGTAGTAGTAGTAGTAGTAGTAGTAGTAGTTGTAGTAGTTGTAGTAGTGGTAGTAGTAGTTGTAGTAGTGGTAGTAGTGGTAGTAGCAGTAGCAGCAGTAGTAGTAGTAGTAGTAGCAGTTGTAGTAGTGGTAGTAGTAGTAGTAGTAGTAGTAGTAGTAGTAATATAGGAAAGCATCGACCCCTTTTTTTTAGCCAAGCCCAGGATTTTGTTCCACATACATCTTTAGAAGCTCTCCAAAACTGACCATGCAGAGGTTTCTCTTCGATCTGTCTAACGTGCTCTATTTGTATTTTATTCGTGTCCTTTTATTCCACATTTTATTCCATCATCTTCTCCTTAGTCGCTATCCTTAGTAGTCATTGTGTGCTGTTTTATAAATATTCTAGTAGAATTCTTCTTTCCGTCTGTACACACTCTTTCGCAAAATATGCGTCTTCCACCCTGGTCCCTCTTTCATGTACAGCCGGTTGATATCAGCTTTCGGATGGTAAGCTCCATACATACTCTTTACTCTTTACTCTTTTACTTGTTTCAGTCATTTGACTGCGGCCATCTGGAGCACCGCCTTTAGTCGAGAAAATCGACCCCGGGACTTATCTTTGTAAGCCCAGTACTTATTCTATCGGTCCTTTTGCCGAACCGCCAGTGACAGGGACGTTAACACACCAGCATCGGTTGTCAAGCAATGCTAGGGGGACAAACCACACCACAACACCCCACATACACATATATACATATAATACATATATACGACAGGCTTCTTTCAGTTTCCGTCTACCAAATCCACTCACAAGGCATTGGTCGGCCCGGGGCTATAGCAGAAGACACTTGCCCAAGATGCCACGCAGTGGGACTGAACCCAGAACCATGTGGTTGGTTATCAAGCTACTTACCACACAGCCACTCCTGCGCCTACACAGTCAATAACTTTTTAGTTTTTCTGACAAGTGTCTGTATGTCGTTTTGGTCTAGTCTACAATTCCAACGGGATATCTGATTAGAGGTACTATTCTCGCATTTATTGCCTTCGATAACAAATTTTTTAATTCAGCTTTGACTCCAATAATGTTCTCACTCTTCTTATATACTCTCTACTGCTAATTTGTTTTTATTTCTTCATGCTATATTTCATCTGCTTAGGCGAGCGAGTTGGAAGAAACGTTAGCACGCCGGGCGAAATGCGCAGCCGTATTTCATCTATCGTTACGTTCTGAGTTCAAATTCCGCCGAGGTCGACTTTGCCTTTCATCGTTTCGGGGTCGATAAATTAAGTACCAGTTGCGCACTGGGGTCGATGTAATCGAATTAATCCGTTTGTCTGTCCTTGTTTGTCCCCTCTGTGTTTAGCTCCTTGTGGGTAGTAAAGCAGTATATATTTCATCTGCTTCTAGTACCCAAAATACTTATATCAATGTCCTTTCTCAACCGGGACTGTAGTAGAAGACACTTGCTCAAGATAACACGCAGGTTGTTGGGAAGGAAACCTCTTAACATGCAGTCACGCCTGCGTACCATGACATGTTCTGCAGCATCCTAAAATAAAACTTGGAATCGGTTAACCAAATCGCTACTTTACAACATAAGTCTCGCAGTAAACGCCATTGTAGCGCAATGGCGGAAGCTGGTTAAGGATCAGTTTAACCGAACGTTTTCCAACGTTTCTGAATCTAATCCCCACACCATCATCATCATCATTATCATTATCATCATTGTCATCATCTTCATCAAATCTCGCCCGGTCTGAGTATCGAACCCGCGATACCTCGACCGCGTGTCCGCTGCTCTAACCACTAGGCCATGTGCCTCCACGTGTTGTGTAAGTGACCGACATTACAACTTACCTCTTGAACAGGACACCAGTCAGTCACAGGTTTTCTCGTTCAAGCCTGAGAGGCCCGAAACAACGTGAAAATGAAGTGTTTTACTCAAGAATACAACATACCACTAAGTCCGAGAATCGAAACTTCGACCTTGCCATTGTAAGTGCAACATCCTAACCTGTCGGCCACGAGCCTTCCAGTACGATTCCTGCACAGAAGCATGTCTGCTACGCGTCCTTCTCCGTTATAGTCATAAAAATACCTATTTCTTTACTACCCACAAGGGGCTAAACACAGAGAGGACAAACAAGGACAGACAAACGGGTTAAGTCGATTATATCGACCCCAGTGCGCAACTGGTACTTATTTAATCGACCCCGAAAGGATGAAAGGCAAAGTCGACCTCGGCAGAATTTGAACTCAGACGTAACGGCAGACGAAATACTGCTAAGCATTTCGCCCGGCGTGCTATCGTTTCTGCTAGCTCGCCGCCTTGTTATAGCCATAAAAATACCTATTTCTTTACTAACCACAAGGGGCTAAACACAGAGAGGTCAAACAAGGACAGATAAATGGGTTAAGTCGATTATATCGACCCCAGTGCGCAACTGGTACTTATTTAATCGACCCCGAAAGGATGAAAAGGCAAAGTCGACCTCAGCAGAATTTGAACTCAGAACGTAACGGCAGACGAAATACTGCTAAGCATTTCGCCCGGCGTGCTAACGTTTCTGCCAGCTCGCCGCCTTGTTATAGCCATAAAAATACCGTTAGCTGAGAGATCGATTTTATACACTGTAACAAATATTTTACAAGAAGTTGGGTTAGACATTGGAGACAGCTCAATATAAACTACAAGCAGTAGTAAAACCAACCATATTGATTGTCCATAAGATGGCCAGAGTTAACAAGCACAGTGGCCAGACAACCTCACGTTCCGAGTTGTCATGAGCATCTTCATTTTCGTCATTATTATCATCATTGTCTTCATCATCGTTATCATCACCATCATCATCATCACCATCACCGTCATCACCATCATCATCATCATCATCATCATCATCATCATCATCATCATCGTTCGTGTCATTATCGACGTTCTTCGTCAATAGGCTTAATCATCATCCTCAACATCCTCGTCATCGTTGTCGTCGTCATATTCAACAATATAATCATCACCAACATCATCATCATCATCAACAACATTATCATCCTCAGCAACAGCATCCTCATCATTTTTCATCATCATCATCGACGTCGTCGTCGCCGTCATGATCATTGTCATCATCATCCTCTCATCATCATCAATATTACCATCATCATCATCATCATCATCATCAATATCATCATCATCATCATCAGCGTCGTCGTCATCCTCATCATGATCATTGTTATCATCATCCCCATCATCATCATCAATATCACCATCATTATCATCATCATCATCATCATCAATATCATCA
Organism: Octopus sinensis; assembly: GCF_006345805.1. Classification (NCBI taxonomy): domain Eukaryota; kingdom Metazoa; phylum Mollusca; class Cephalopoda; order Octopoda; family Octopodidae; genus Octopus; species Octopus sinensis. The sequence goes on along the minus strand of NW_021830105.1, from coordinate 369 downwards.
TCATCATCATCAGCGTCGTCGTCATCCTCATCATGATCATTGTTATCATCATCCTCATCATCACCATCCTCCTCCTCCTCATCATCATCATCATCATCATCATCATCAACATCAACATCATCATCAGTGTCGTCGTCATCTTCATGATCATTGTCATCATCATCCGCATCATCACCACCCTCCTCCTCCTCCTCCTCCTCCTCCTCATCATCATCATCATTATCATCATCATCAACATCATCATCATCATCGTCGTCGTCGTCATCATCATCATTATCATTGTAAACACCAGCATCAGCAGCAATAACAGTATCATCACGCTCATTATGGTTTTCGAGTCCACTTGCATAGAATGCTTGCATAGAACAT
>NW_021830104.1:2500-5258 GCF_006345805.1 Octopus sinensis | reverse complement strand
ATCCACTCCACAGGCATTGTCGGCCTGAGGCTATAGTAGAAGACACTTGCCCAAGGTGCCAAGCAGGGGGACTGAACCCGGAACCACGTGGATGGTAAGCAAGCTACTACCACACAGCCCTCCTACCCCTATGGTTGATGTGACTTGGTTGATGTGTGTCTATATACGTATGTTTGAACTAAGTAAAAGTGGCTCCGGCAGAAGGTAAGGGCAAACTTCTGCTGACTCTTTTGCCACAACTTTCTCTCACTCTTTCCTCCTGCATCTTGCAGCTCACCTGCGATGGACTGGCGTCCCGTCCAGGTGGGGAACCTATACGCGAGGAAACCGGGAAACCGACCCTTATGAGCCAGGCGTGGCTCGAGAAGGAACAAACTACTATTTATATGTGTGCGTGTGAGTGTGTGGAGGCACATGGCCTAGTGTTTAGAGCAGAGGACTCGCGGTCGAGGGATCGCGGGTTCGAATCTCAGACCGGGCGATGTGTGTATTTATGAGCGAAACACCTAAGTTCCACATGGCTCCGGCAGAAGGTAATGGCGAACTTCCGCTGACTCTTTCGCCCACAACTTTCTCTCACTCTTTCCTCCTGCATCTTGCAGCTCACCTGCGATGGACTGGCGTCCCGTCCAGGTGGGGAACCTATACGCCGAGGAAACTGGGAAACCGGCCCTTATGAGCCAGGCGTGGCTCAAGAAGGATCAAACTACTATATATATGTGTGTATGTGTGTGTGTGTGTGGAGGCACATGTCCTAGTGTTTAGAGCAGAGGACTCGCGGTCGAGGGATCGCGGGTTCGAATCTCAGACCGGGCGATATGTGTATTTATGAGCGAAAACACCTAAGCTCCACACGGCTCCGGCAGAAGTTAATGGCGAACTTCCGCTGACTCTTTCGCCACAACTTTCTCTCACTCTTTCCTCCTGCATCTTGCAGCTCACCGGCGATGGACTGGCGTCCCGTCCAGGTGGAGAATCTATACGCCAAGAAACCGGGAAACCGGCCCTTATGAGCCAGGGATGGCTCGAGAAGGAACGAACAAAAACTTCTCCATACATCACAAGGAATATATTTTCAGTTAGCAATCCCGGTTTCTTGGCGTATAGGTTCCCCACCTGGACGGGACGTTGGTCCATCGCAGGTGAGCTGCAAGATGCAAGAGGAAAGAGTAAGAGAAAGATGTGGCGGAAGAGTCTGCAGAAGTTCGCCAATTCCTTCTGCCGGAGCCACGTGTAGCTTAGGTGTTTTCCCTCGACCACTAGCCTGCTGCTCTAACCACTAGGCCATATAAACACTTAGAAGGCGGCGAGCTGGCAGAATTGTTAGCACGCCGGGCGAAATGCGTAGCCGTATTTCGTCTGCCGTTAAGTGTTCTGGGTTCAAATTCCGCCGAGGTCGACTTTGCCTTTCATCCTTTCGGAGTCGATTAAATAAGTACCAGTTACGCACTGGGGTCGATGTAATCGACTTAATCCGTTTGTCTGTCCTTGTTTGTCCCCTCTGTGTTTAGCCCCTTGTGGGTAGTAAAGAAATAGGTATTTCGTCTGCCGTTAAGTGTTCTGGGTTCAAATTCCGCCGAGGTCGACTTTGCCTTCAATCCTTTCGGGGTCGATAAATTAAGTACCAGTTTCGCACTGGGGTCGATGTAATCGACTTAATCCCTTTGTCTGTCCTTGTTTGTCCCCTCTGTGTTTAGCCCCTTGGGGTAGTAAAGAAATAGGTATTTCGTCTGCCGCTAAGTGTTCTGGGTTCAAATTCCGCCGAGGTCGACTTTGCCTTTCATCCTTTCGGGGTCGATAAATTAAGTACCAGTTACGCACTGGGGTCTATGTAATCGACTTAATCCCTTTGTCTGTCCTTGTTTGTCCCCTCTGTGTTTAGCCCCTTGGGGTAGTAAAGAAATAGGTATTTCGTCTGCCGTTAAGTGTTCTGGGTTCAAATTCTGCCGAGGGCGACTTTGCCTTTCATCCTTTCGGGGTCGATAAATTAAGTACCAGTTACGCACTGGGGTCTATGTAATCGACTTAATCCGTTTGTCTGTCCTTGTTTGTCCCCTCTGTGTTTAGCCCCTTGTGGGTAGTAAAGAAATAGGTATTTCGTCTGCCGTTAAGTGTTCTGGGTTCAAATTCCGCCGAGGTCGACTTTGCCTTTCATCCTTTCGGGGTCGATAAATTAAGTACCAGTTACGCACTGGGGTCTATGTAATCGACTTAATCCGTTTGTCTTCCTTGTTTGTCCCCTCTGTGTTTATCCCCTTGTGGGTAGTAAAGAAATAGGTATTTCGTCTGCCGTTAAGTGTTCTGGGTTCAAATTCCGCCGAGGTCCACTTTGCCTTTTATCCTTTCGGGGTCGATAAATTAAGTACCAGTTACGCACTGAGGTCTATGTAATCGACTTAATCCCTTTGTCTGTCCTTGTTTGTCCCCTCTGTGTTTAGCCCCTTGTGGGTAGTAAAGAAATAGGTATTTCGTCTGCCGTTAAGTGTTCTGGGTTCAATTCGCCGCAGGTCGACTTTGCCTTTCATCCTTTCGGGGTCGATAAATTAAGTACCAGTTACGCACTGGGGTCGATGTAATCGACTTAATCCCTTTGTCTGTCCTTGTTTGTCCCCTCTGTGTTTAGCCCCTCGTGGGTAGTAAAGAAATATATATAAACACTTACCCTTTTTCTGACAGAATATCCGGGGCCACATAAGTAGGGGTTCCGCAAACAACGAACAAGGGTTGTTTTGAATCGGTTGCTAATCCAAAATCTCCA
>NW_021830103.1:0-5274 GCF_006345805.1 Octopus sinensis | reverse complement strand
GTGTGTGGTGTGTGTGTGGTGTATATGTGTGTGACAAACAGACGCTATCTGACCAGCGGGCACGGACACATCTATTCACACCCGCATACTAACCTCCTGATAACCCCAAAATCATTCATGCATAAAGGGGAAGTATACACCACATTGGCTACTTCCTCTGTTCTCTCAGTTCAGCCTTTCTGCTAATACCAACAGGTCAGTAAAAACATATTCTCGCCTTGTACTTAAAATATTCTGAGATGTATAAAAAATCCATTTTAATTTTTGCTGTCAAAAGGCTGTATATATATACCGAAGATTGTATATATATACATGTAATGTGACAATTTGCGACAACCAATAATTAACGCAACCAATTCCCAATAATATATTTGTTTTTTATCCTTTTCTGCCAATTTTCCCAAATATTCTCATCACACTATTGAACTTCTCTGTTACCAAACACTATATTTATACATGTAATGTGACAATATGTATAAAAAACATTTTTGAATTCATAATATCCAATGTGACAATTATGTAAAAACTTTTTTGAATGCATAATATTCAATGTGACAATTATGTAAAAAACTTTTTTTGAACCCATATTATTCAATGTTTCCTTAAATGTAACTTTTGACAATCTTTTACCAAAGAGTGAAACCGGTTAAGTAAATAAACATCGTTTAAATTGCATTTTCAAACCTTTTTTCTTATATAATCCCACTCGTGCGATACCCCACAACTCAACTTTTATATATATATATATATATATAGACTATGTATTACTCATAAAATACAGTATACATTTAAACACATAAGGAATCCACTCGTGGGATTCATCACGCTAGAAAGAACAACTAGGTTCCATAACCACAAAATTAGGGATAAAATCCCAAAAGGAACGAAATGAAAAAATAAACTTTTACCATCTAGTTTCCTGGACCAATTGGTTTCTGATTTTAGTTTAGCAAATAAAGTAATATTCGCTAGGTGAAATCGTCGTCAACAGGTACACCTTAGATTAAATACATAAAACACGAGGCAATCAATTATATGCCTCTTGTTTATACATCCTAATTTCATGAGTAATACATAGTCTTTGGACTAATTTTTTACACGCTAGGCTACTGGAAGTAAAAATTTCTATTAATTTCCATTTCACTTCGACATGATTAAGTATATATATATATATATATATATATTATTTGATTTTTTTTTTGATTTTGATTTTTCCAGTTTCAGCTTATGAGCTGTGGCCATGCTGGGGCACCGCCATATATATATATATATATACATAAATATTATATATATATATATTATATATACATAAATATATATATATACATATATATATATATATATATATATATACATATATTATATATACATATATATATATTATATATACATATATATATATACATATATAATATACAAAATATATATATATTATATATATATAATATATATATATATATATATATATATATATATATATACTTTTTTTTAAGCAGCAGAAAATTCAACAAAATCTGTTACTCTGAGTTTTTCGTTGCTGTTCATCAGACAGTTTTTTTCTAGAATAGAACCGATATATCAATTCAATCTAGACTCTTACAAACGCTACACCTTAAAAAGAAATGGACTTGTTTGATTGGCCCTTTAGAAAAAACGGTCAATCTTCGAGCGATATATATATTATATATATAAAAATATATAATATATATATATATATATATACACACACACACCAACACACACACCACACACACACACACATATATATATATATATATTATATATACATACTTATATTAATATATATATATATATATATATATATATATGTGTGTGTGTGTGTGTGTGTGTGTAAGGCAGCGAAGCTGGCAGAAACGTTAGCACGCCGAGCAAATGCTTAGCAGTATTTCGTCTGTATTAATGTTCTGAGCTCAAATTCCGCCGAGGTCTGTTTTGTCTTTCATCCTTTCGGGGTCGATAAATTAAATACCAATTGTGTACTGGAGTCGATCTAATCGATTGGCCTCCTCCCCATAATTTCGGGCCTTGTGTCTAGAGAAGAAATGAATATTTTCTAATTAATGTGTTATACAGTGCAGTACTGTATTTTTATTTATTACTTTTTAGGCGTGAAAATGCTTATTTTACCACAGAAATAATTAAAATCTAAAAAATTTAAATACCTATCGGCCGCAGGAACTCGCGTTATATAGAGGATACCGCGATATAAATTTATATATATTAGCCAAAAAATCCATGATGTATTGAGTGCGCGATAGGTGAACCGCGATGTACTGAGGGCACGATTGGTGAACTGCGATGTATTGAGTTTGCGATAGGTGAACCGCGATGTACAGAGTGCGCGATAGGTGAACCGCGATGAGTGAACCGCGATGTTTTGAGAGCGAGCTAGGTGAACTGCGATGTACTGAGTGCTCGATGGGTGAATTGCGATGTTCTGAGTGCACAATAGGTAAACCGCGATATACTGAGGGCGCGATAGGTGAACCGCGATGTTCTGAGTGTGTGATAGGTGAACCGCGATGCATTGAGTTTGCGATAGGAGAACCGCAATGTACTAAGTGCGCGATAGGTGAACCGTGATGTACTGAATGCGCAATAGCTGAACCGCGATGTACTGAGTGCGCAATAGGTGAACCGCGATTGGTGAATCACGATGTATTGAGTTTGCGATAGGAGAACCGCAATGTAGTGAGGGCGTAATGGGTGAACCACGATCTACTGAGGGCACGATAGATGAACCGCAATGTTCGGAGTGCGCAATAAGTGAACCGTGATAGGTGAATCGTGATGTATCGAGTTTGTGACAGGTGAACCGTGATGTACTGAGTGCGCGATAGGTGAACTGTTATAAGTGAACCGCGATGCTTTGAGGGCACGATAGGTGGACCGCGATGCACTGAGGGCGTGATGGGTGAATTGCGGTGTACTGAGTTCATGATAGGTGAACCGCGATGTTCTGAATGCGCGACGGGTGAACCACGATGTTCTGAGGGCGCGATAGGTGAACCCTGATAGGTGAACCGCAATGTTTTGGGGGCGTAATAGGTGAACTGCGCTGTACTGAGGGCGCGATAGGTAAACCGCGATGTTCTGAGTGTATGATGGGTGAACCGTGATGTACTGAGTGCACGATAGGTGAACCGCGATGTTCTGAATGTGTGACGGGTGAACCGCGATGTTCTGAGTGTGCGATAGGTGAACCGCGATATACTGAGTGCGCGATCGGTGAATTGCGATGTACTGAAGGCGCGATAGGTGAACCAAGGCATGGTGAGGGATTACTCTAGTCGATTACGTTGATTCCAGTGTTCAGCTTGTACTTATTTCATCGATCTCGAAAGGACGAAAAGCAAAGTTGACTTGGAACGTAAAGAGCAAAAAGTGTCGATAAGCATTTTTGTCTGTCAAATTGATAAATGATGGAAACCTCCGTCCATATTTTCCATAAAAAAACCATCGATTTTCTAACACAGGCCCAATTTAGAATTCCATACTCATAATATGTTGGTGTGTGCATATATAAATCTTTCTGTCTGTCTCCTCCTCCCTCTCTATCTCTCTATCCCTGTCATATACATATGCTTGTATATGTATGTGTGTATAGATGTTCGCACTTACATACATGTGTGTGAGTGGGTGTGTGAGTATGTATAAATCTTTCTGTCTGCTTGTCTGCCTGTCTGTCTGTGTCCTCTTTCTCTCTGTGTATCAACATATTTATACGTATGCGCATACGTCCATGTGGACATGTATATGTTGTGTGTGTGTATATATATATATATATATATATATATAGCTCTATACATGTTTGTGTGTATACGTGTGTATGTGCGTATATATACATATATATATATGTGTGTGTGTGTATCACGTGTGAATGTTTGTATATTAGAGCTGAATGGTTTGTCTTGTACATTAACAAATGTCTATAGTACACAAAAAAAAAAAAAAAATTTCAGACGGAATCAATACCGAAAAGAATAAAAATAAAGAAAAGAAGAACAACAACAAACCAAGAATAATAATTTATATCTCGTTGACTTATTAAAAGCCATATTTCAAGTTCCATTTAACTATTCGTCCATTGGTCTTTACTTTTTTCTGTCTTCGTAGCCGACGAGAGTTATAAAACCAAAACTGGTTTGGAGTAAAGAACGTTGAAATATGGCACTCCATCGGTTACGACGATGTGGGTTCCAGTTGATCCAATCAACGGAACAGCCTGCTCATGAAATTAACGTGCAAGTGGCTGAGTACTCTACAGATACGTGTACCATTAATATAGTTCTGAGGGAGATTCAGCGTGACACAGAGTGTGACAAGGCTGGCCCTTTTTTTTGAAATACAGGAAAAATGGGTGAAGAAAGTTTTTGTGAAAGAGCACAGCAGGGTTCGCCGCCACCATCCACTGCCGGAGCCTCGTGGAGGTATAGGTGTCGTATATATATATGTATATATATATATATATCACCGTGATCACCGTGACCGACCAGGCTATCAGATGTTGCTACACATCGCTGGTCACAATGCGCTTCGCATTGTTTGTTAGCCTCCAAATGACGCTACTCCGCTGGCTAAGCGAGCAGGCCCATTATTATAATAATATATAATATATATATATTTATGTATGTATATATATACATATATATATACATATTTTACATATATATATATATTGTATGTATATATAATATATATATATATTATATATATATATATATATTAATATATATATAATTAATATAGGATAAATTTTTTTTCGGGAAAAATTTTATCAATGGCCATCATATCAAAAAATGCCTTTAAAGGTTAAATTTATAAATAATTTACAAGATAAGAGCAGAAGAAAAATTCTAATGCCAAATATGCCGAAACAAAAAATTGTCGATAACCATTATGATTTATGCGTCTCGAAACAAACCGATAGAAATCTCTAAAAAATTCGTTATTACCGATCCAATTTCGGGGTTAATTCATAAGAAAATTTTCCCTTCTTCAGCGGCAAATACGCGAGATATAAGTGAAATACTTACTCATACCCATGGAAAAAGCAAGCACCAAGTCCTGAGCAGACTTAAGTACTCCAAATATATCCAAAATAGAAAAATCTTCGGCACACCTCGAGACAAGTGTGATTCGAACTAGAAACGTTCACAGAGTGATAGAATCCGGTAATAACGAACTTTTTAGAGATTTCTATCGGTTTGTTTCGAGACGCATAAATCATAATGGTTATCGACAATTTTTGTT
>NW_021830101.1:0-5272 GCF_006345805.1 Octopus sinensis | reverse complement strand
CATCATGGTCGGGTCGTCGGTGACTAAACCGGCACCCTCACCAAACTAACCTGGAAAGAAGGGTTGCTAGAAACCCAGCAGGACTAAAAACAAGACCTATCTAAAGGACGAGTGGGCCCAGCATAGGTTCAACAACTATCTAGGAATAGCATAGGCACTCAGAAATTCCATGTTGGGGTCCGGTGTAAAAAAGGCAAAGGTAAAGGTTACTTTCTCGTGTCATGCCGACTCATAAGGGCCGGTTTCCATGGCGTATATATTCCCCCATCTGGACAGCATGTTGATCCGTCGCAGGATTACTCATTTTTGCCAGCTGAGTGGACTGGAGCAACGGGAAATGAAGTGTTTTCCTCAAGAATACAACGCGTAACCCGGTCCAGGAATCAAAACTACAATCTTACGATCATGTGTCCAACACTAAAACCACTAAGCCATGCGCCTCTACTGGAGTCCGGTGTGCTGGAAAACCACTGAGAAGGAGGCACTCCTCATATTTTTTAAAGTATATCGCTTGAAGGTTACTCTGATATGAAACCAGATATGCAGGAAGTGGCGTTGAGAATGTTGGGGGATCTTTTGCTTGCGCTTGAGTTCTTGGCACTCCCACATTCCTGAGCCTGTGAACCAGATATTTGGGCACCAGATATCTTATCTTAGATTGTCTCTAGATTGTATCAATGGAGAGGGTCTCTGAGGTGTTTTACAAGCTTTATTGGGACCAAAAATTTTGCACGGGCATCGCTGGCATTTTGCATGGGCTTTATTGCTGGAGTGCAGTGGTCAGTGATGGTCTTTCTCGGTCCCAAGTGGACAGCCCTCATGTATGTATGTATATATGTATGTATGTATGCATGTACCTGGGTAGGTAGGAATGTTTGTATAAACATGTCTACTTTATTTTACTCTCTTTTACTCTCTTCAAAGGCTTTTGTGACGAAGAGACATTAACTTTTGTGAGGGCCGTTGCAGGTAGAGGCGGCAGCGTGCTGTATCGAAAGAATAAAACCCTGAGTTCAAATCCTGCTATGATAAACTTTAACTTTCATTCTATCAAAGTGAATAGCAAAAGTAAAAAAATATGTGTTGCCAGTCAAGTGTTAGAGCTCATTAAGTCGACGTCCCTACTCTTTCTAAGCGGTGACATTATGATTGTGTTAAAAGCCATTGTTATTGTCGCTGCTGCTGCTGCTGCTGGTGTTGTTGTTGTTGTTGTTGTTGTTGTTGTTGTTTAATCCCATTACCATTTCTGATGAAAGACATTCCTCCTATGACCTTTACCTGCCCTCCTCCTGCACACATTACTTTATATCCAGCAATGGTTTCATGATTTCTTGCTTTGACACAATACCTCACACACATACACACACGTTAGACCCCCACACGTCACTCTTACTTTTCGTAGAATAAGGATCAGTGGAATGTTATAAGAGCGGTAGAGTAATGTTTCCCAATCACGGCCCATGGCAAAGTTGAGTGGAACTTTCCCAAAAAAACATTTTAGAATTGGTGTGGAGAGCACGGGCTCATCGAAGAGAAACACACACCTACCACTCAGTTTCTTCCTAAAATTTTCATTTTCTGTTTATAACTCGATAAATATTAATGCAGAAATTGTTTCGAGAGTTAAAAAAAAAAAAATCCTGAGCGACCATATGTGTGTGTCTTTCTGTGTCCGAGTAGATACGAACGTGTTAAATACAACTGTACACAGTAGATGCTCATGACGTTGCAATACTTTCCGAAAGAAACATCTTCATGAAAGTCACAGGAAAGCTGACCAAGTACAAAGACCTGGCGATCGAAATCAACAGGGTGTAGAATATGAAGAATAAAAAATATCAGTGGACATTGGAGCAATCGGACACATGAAGAAGGATAGGAGACCTTCACTAACCGTATCACGGAAAGTGTTGCTAATCAAGCGGTATATTCCCTATAGCACCTCAGATCCGTAATTAGGATTCATCTTCAGCAGCACTGTCAGGAGAGGCAAATCAAAATTACATTTTCAGTATCGTAATATGAATTTTTATACCTAACGCGTCGAGCTAGCTGAAACGTTAGCACTCCGGGCGAAATGCTTAGCAGTATATCGTCTGTCTTTACGTTCTAAGTTCAAATTCCGAGGTCGATCTTGCTTTTCATCCTTTCGGGGTTGATAAATTAAGTACCAGTTGCGTACTGGGGTCGATCTAAATCGACTGGCTCCTTTCCCAAAACTTCTCTGCCTTGTGCCTAGAGTGGAAAAGAATATAAAAGCGGCGAGCTGGCAGAAACGTTAGCACGCCGGGCGAAATGCTTAGTATTTTGTCTGTCTTTATGTTCTGAGTTCAAATTCCGCCGAGGTCGACTTTGCCTTTCATCCTTTCGGGGTCGATAAATTAAGTACCTGTTGCGTACTAGGGTCAATCTAATCGACTGGCCCTCTCTCCAAAAATTTCGGACATAGAGTAAAAAAGAAAAGAATACGAATTTTTATATTTAAGGCGGAGAGCTGGTCGAATCGTTACCGCGTGGGGCAAAATGCTTAGTAGCATTTCGTCCGTCTTTACTTTCTAAGTTCAAATTCCCCCAAGGTGAACTTTGACTTACATCCTTTCGGATCGATGAAATAAGTACCAGTTGAGCACTGGAGTCGATGTAACCGACTTACACTTCCCCTTAAATTGCTGGTCTTCTGCCAAAATTTGAAATGAATATTGTTTAATCGAGCAAGGACGCTAGCTGGCAGAATCGTTTACACGCCGGATAAAACGCTTCGCCGCATTTCCTCCGCTTTTATGTAATGATTTCAAATTTAGCCGAGGTCGACTTTGTCTTTTATAAATTTCGGGTCGATAAAACAAGTACCAATTGAGCACTAGGGCTGATGCAATCGCCTATCTCCCTTCGTTACTGTAGAAAGAATCTTTAAGCAAGTGCCCAAGTATTTCAGCTGGTCCATCTTAATGTCAGCATACAGGCTGGCAGGAGAAACATGGAAGGTTTCAGTCTTGTACACTCAACGTCAATAAACGACATACACTCATATATATATAATATGATAATATAATATATATATATATATATATATATATATATATATGTATATGATACCAAAGTAAGTAAGGTCTCAATACATAGCAGAGTAAAATAATTTATATATAGAAGGATATAATATATATATCTTAGACTCTTGAATACATACATATGTATATATAATATATATATATATATATATATATTATATATATACATACGCATATGTATATATATATATGTATGTATATGTATATATATATGTACATATGTATATGTTATATATATATATATATATATATCTATATATATATATATATATATATATATATATATATATATAAAATTCTTCCTCTAGAGAATTCCCCTTGTAGTTTGATCGTTGATGATCTTTTTCTAGCATTCTGGCGGCTACCTAGCAGGCCAGCCTGCCAATATATACCTATATAATATATAATATATCTATATCTATATATATTCTATATATATATATATATATATATATCTACACTCACACTGACACATATCCACGCACATACAACACATACACAAAACAACACACTAATTACACAGATGTACATACTGAGTATGAAAAAATGCATTCGATTCATTACTTGAAGATTTAGAAACGGCCAAATTTATAGCTGTAATGTAAATGACGTTAATCTAGCTATTAATTTATACACGCATACACGTGTGTGCGTATACATATACATACCAATACACACATACATTTATGTATGTGTGTAACCATAATATATAATATAATTATATATATATGTATATATCTATATATATATATATATATAATATATATATATATATATATATTATATATATATATATAATATATATATATACACATGAGTATATATATATGTATGTGTGTATATATAATATATATATATATAATACATACATAGAACTCCTCCACACAAATACAGACACATAACACACACATGTATATATATATATTAATATATTATATATATATATATACCAACCACATATATTACATACATTATGCATACATACAAAAAGTAGATAAACAAGTGGAAATGTTAGATATAACAGATATTGGAGAATCTTGTTTATCACTATGGTAACAGTTGCAAATAAATAAACGTAGGAGACAAATGATCTTTCGCGTAATTTCCATAAGAAATGGCTTCAGTGTAAAGGAAAAGAAAATTTTCTTTCTTCTTTCTTTCTTTCTTTTCTTTTTCCTTTCTTTCACTCATTCTGTCCTTTGGTTTTCCCCCCCCACCCCGTCCTTTATCTCTTGTTCTATTGTCTTTTTTTCTATTTGCTTTTCTTTTTTTTCATTATTTTTCTCCCTTGACTAAGCAATTTGAAATCTCTAACAGTTATGTTTCGTGATTTAGAATTACAAACTTCCTTCGCTATTCTTCCGCATAAAAATCACATGAATCATTTCAAAATAGAAATGTAGAGTTATTTGGAGAACCAAAATATAAGATTTAATAAATAATGTTTAAGTCAATTCATTTTTAATTTTTTTGTTTTAATAAGATAGTGAGAAGTAGAGAGGTTGAGGTAGTATTCCTGAGATTTGAAGGTCATCCCGGGCTAATGAGATTAACAAGGTTTACGTTTAGTTTCGACATCTGTTAGTCGGTGAGCGACTGACTAACAGAAAAGATAAAGACTCTGAGCGAGTATAGAATTCCAGAGGACTTGAGCTGGAGTTGCCATTTTTGAGAAACCCATTGGCCTCATGTACTTTTATTAACCTGCGTATCAACATGGCGTTATTTTAGATCATTATCTTTTACTTGTTTCCGTTACAGGACTGCGGCCATACTGGTGCACTACCTTGAAGGCTTTTAGATCATTACCTTTTACTTGTTTCCGTTACAGGACTGCGGCCATACTGGTGCACTACCTTGAAAGGCTTTTAGACGAACAAATTGACTCCAGTACAAATGTCTTTTTTGTTTTTACTTAAGTCTAGTACTTAATCTATCGGTTTCTTTTGCCGAACCGCAATGTTACATGGATGTTAACGAACCGAAATCAGTTGTCACACGGTAGAGAGAGACAAACACATACACACACACATACACCACCATACACCACACAAGTATGTGTATATAATAAATAATAATAATAATAATAATAATGAAATGTGGTGCACAGGTGCATCACAACTTGTCAAAACACCACAACTTGTCCAAAGCACAAAACTTGTCAACCACACAAAGCACAAACGCTATTCAACAGTTTCCACTAC
>NW_021830100.1:0-5223 GCF_006345805.1 Octopus sinensis | reverse complement strand
TGCCGAGGTCGACTTTGCCTTTCATCCTTTCGGGGTCGATTAAATAAGTACCAGTTACGCACTGGGATTGATGTAATCGACTTAATCCGTTTGTCTGTCCTTGTTTGTCCCCTCTGTGTTTAGCCCCTTGTGGGTAGTAAAGAAATAGAAATAGGTATTTTACCTGCCGTTACGTTCTGAGTTCAAATTCCGCCGAGGTCGACATTGCCTTTCATCCTTTCGGATTCGATAAATTAAGTACCAGTTGCGTACTGAGGTTGATGTAATCGACTGGCCCCCTCCCCCAAAATTTCTTTTCTACTCTGGCACAAAGCCTAGAGTAGAAAAGAATTATACAACCTGATGTACACAAGTAGACAATTTGTTATAGAGTAGAGTACAAAACCTGCTGTACTTGAGTACGCAACGTGCTCAAAAGAGACTGCATACTCTGTATTAAGAAGTTGTTGATGTATATATTTGTTCACACATGTGTCTATATTTGTGTATGTCTATATATGTATATGTATTTGTGTGTGTACATATAGGCGCAGCGCAGGCGTGGCTGTGTGGTAAGAGGCTTGCTTCCCAACCACATGGTTCCAGGTTCAGTCTCGATGCGTGCCACCTTGGCAAGTGTCTTCTACTATAGTCTCGGACCGAGCAGTCTTGTAAGTGAAATTCTTTTAAACGGAAACTGAAAGAAGTCCGTGGTATATATATATAGGGAGAGTTTACGAAAAAAACAAAAGACGAAGACAGGTGGTGTACAAAACAAACACGTATTAGTATAACGCTCAGGAATAGAAAAAGTCTTTTACGTTTCGAGCCTACACTCTTCTACAAAAGGGACACAGAAATATATATATATATATATATATATATATTATATATATATATATATATATATATATATATGTTTGTGTGTTTGTATGTACCTTTGTCCACACCACCACCCTTGACAACCGGTGTTACTGTGTCCACGTTCCCGTAACTTAGCGATTCGGCGAAAATTGACCAAAAAAATAAGTACCAGACTTAACAACTAAAAATTCATTCAACTAAAATCGTTTCAAGGCGGTGCTCCGGCATGGCCGCAGTCTCGTAACTGAAACAAGTAAACGATAAAAGATGTCTAAATAAGTTTGTTGATTTCTCATTTTGTTTTTCTCCAAAAATTTGCTTCTGTTTATAGATACCAGTATGTTTATGCGGGGTGGGAGTCTACCCAGAGGTTCTCTGTTAACTTACCAGAAATTTGTTAGAGAGAGAGAGTAAGAGACAGAGAGAGAGAGAGAGAGAGAGAGAGAGAGAGAGAGAGAGAGAGAGTGTGCGTGTGCGTGTGTGAAGTTGGATGAAAAGAAACTGTTCATAGAAACTAAGAGAAAACAAATCCATCGGTAGTTTTTATTCGTGCCATCTTCCGTTTGTTTTCATAGCTGTTGTTGTTGTTGTGGTATTTATTGTTGCAGCGGTGACGGCTGTAATGGTGGTGGTGGTGGTGGTGAATGTTGTTATTGGTGTTGATGCTGTTCCGTATAGAGCTGTAAACGTTGATATCGGAATGTCAACATTCGTGGTGACTTTGGCTGTGTGGTAAGTAGCTTGCTTACCAACCACATGGTTCCAAACATGAGTTCTCTGGAATTATTTTTAACTCAACGCAAAGATAAATAAATCCAAAACGACATTTTATTCCTTTCGTCTTGATCGTATGTCAAGTGTTCAAGATGGAAGGTAATAAATAAAAACCATGTTGAACTTGCGATGTTGCATCGTGTAAGTGTCATCATCTCGATTGTTAAAACTGGCTGACGACACAAGTTGCCAATTCGGTCGATATTTAGAAACAGGATTTATCTCAGCACTACCTGGTTTTTCCCTCGGTTAACTCTATTCCGTATTTATCGAATAGACCAATGATGCGACTTTAAATATCCCAAAACATATGAAGAGGTTCTTGAGTAAATAATCCAGAATCCTTGTCCAGGCGCAGGAGTGGCTGTGTGGTAAGTAGCTTGCTTATGAACCACATGGTTACGGGTTCAGTCCCACTGCGTGGCACCTTGGGCAAGTGTCTTCTACTATAGCCCCGGTCTAGACTCGTCTAGCCTTACCTCGTGGGGCAGGCCCCTTTAATTGTTTGTCCCCTTTCCACCATAAACCATTATTACATTTTCCAAAAAACACAAAAGAGAACAAATCTACCCCTACCCTCTTCCTCCTCCTCCTCCTCCTCCTCCCTTACTTAAAGTCCTCTTCCCCCCCCCCCCCACCCTTCACTCTTTGTATACTAACTCTACGACATCTTGGTTTTTCTTCGGTTTATTAAAATTTCAGAGTGGATTTGATAGACGGAAACTGAAAGACGCCCGTCGTATATATGTGTGTGTGTGTGTGTGTTTGTTTGTCCCCCAACATCGCTTGACAACCGATGCTGGTGTGTTTACGTCCCCGTATAAGCAATGTTAACCAAGTTTATGAAAGTTAATAGAAATTTTAGAAATTGAAAACATCGATATTTCTAATATGCGGGGAGGTTTCAAATTATTGTCAAGGCTCGTTGAGCTCGACGCAACATTTTGTTGGGTCAAGTACGGCACTGTGGTAAGAAGTTTGCTTTCCAACCGCATGGTTCCAGGTTCGGTCTCACTGCATGTTATCTGCTATAGCCTCGAGCCGACCAAAGCCTTGTGGGCGAATTTGGTGGGCGGAAACTGAAAAGACGACGAGCTGACAAAAACGTTAGCACGCCAGACGAAATGCTTTGCGGTATTTCGTCTATCTTTACGTTCTGAGTTCAAATTCCGCCGAGGTCGACTTTGCCTTTCATCCTTTCGGGGTCGATTAAATAAGTACCAGTTACGCACTGTGGTCGATATAATCGACTTAATCCCTTTGTCTGTCCTTGTTTGTCCCCTCTGTGTTTAGCCCCTTGTGGGTAGTAAAGAAATAGGTATTTCGTCTGTCTTTACGTTCTGAGTTCAAATTCCGCCGAGGTCGACTTTGCCTTTCATCCTTTGGGGGTCGATAAATTAAGTACCAGTTACGCACTGGGGTCGATGTTATCAACTCAATCCTTTTGTTTGTCCTTGTTTGTCCCCTCTATGTTTAGCCCCATGTGGGAAATAAAGAATTAGGAAACTGAAAGAATATGTGAGTTTTTGTGTCTATCTTTGTTCCCCACAACTGCTTGACAACCGACGCTGGTGTGTTTACGTCCCCGAAAACTAGCGGTTCGACAAAAGGATCCGATAGAATAAGTGACATGCTTTAAAAATATGAGTACTGGGGTCGATTCATTTGAGTAAAAACCCTTCAAGGCCGTACTTATTTTATCGACCCAAAGTCGATCTCGGCGAAATTTCAACTGAACGTAAAGGTAGACGAAATACCTATTTTTGTACTACCCACAAGGGGCTAAACACAGAGAGCACAAACAAGGAGAGACAAACGGATTAAGTCGATTATATCGACCCCAGTGCGTAACTGGTACTTATTTAATTGACCCCGAAAGGATGAAAGGCAAAGTCGACCTCGGCGGAATTTGAACTCAGAACGTAACGGCAGACGAAATACCGCTAAGCATTTCGTCCAGCGTGCTAACGTTTCTGCCAGCTCACCGCCTTCACGTAAGGTAATATTACTTCCAAATTTTAGCACAAGCCCAGCAATTTCGAGGTAGAGCCCCAGTGGTCAACTGGTATTTATTCTGTCGGCGGCGAGCGGGCAGAACTGTTAGCATGCCGGGCGAAATGCTTAGCGGTATTTCGTCTGCCGCTACGTTCTGAGTTCAAATTCCGCCGAGGTCGACTTTGCCTTTCATCCTTTCGGGGTCGATAAATTAAGTACCAGTTACGCACTGGGGTCGATGTAATCGACTTAATCCGTTTGTCTGTCCTTGTTTGTCCTCTCTGTGTTTAGCCCCTTGTGGGTAGTAAAGAAATAGGTATTTATTCTGTCATCCCCGAAAGGTTGAAAAGCAAAGTCAGCCTCGACATAATTTGAACTCAGAACACAAAGACGGACGAAATGCCGTTGAGCATGTTGTCCGGTGAGTTAACGTTTCCCCCATGAAGTCGCCGTCTCACAGGCTTTAAATGTACCAAAAATTATTTGTCCTGAAATGTGCGCTGCTAAAAATATGGTGCGACTAATAAGACTAAGCATTTTTTATACCATCAAATACGGTGTTATACTAATGAGTGGAGGCGCAATGGCCCAGTGGTTAGGGCAGCGGACTCGCGGTCACAGGATCTCGGTTTCGATTCCCAGATGGGCGTTGTGAGTGTTTATTGAGCGAAAACACCTAAAGCTCCACGGGGCTCCGGCAGAGATGGTGGTGATCCCTGCTGTACTCTTTCACCACAACTTTCTCTCACTCTTACTTCCTGTTTCTGTTGTACCTGTATTTCAAAGGGGCCGGCCTTGTCACTCTCTGTGTCACGCTGAATATCCCCGAGAATTACGTTAAGGGTACGCGTGTCTGTGGAGTGCTCAGCCACTTACACGTTAATTTCACGAGCAGGCTGTTCCGTTGATTCGGATCAACTGGAACCCTCGTCGTCGTAACCGACGGAGTGCCTCCATACTAATGACACGAGAATGTTCTAACCTCATTTAGAATAAGTAATTAAAAATACGAAGATATTTGTCACCATTTTCTAACTATAAACAGATTTTGATTGTTGGTCGGAGAGGAGACCTGGCTATGTGGTAGGAGAATTCTATTGCACAACAGATGTTGGGTTTTATCTATTTATCTTATTTTATTTTGTTTTATTCTATTTTCTTTCCTGTTTTTTTTTTTTTTCTTACGAAAGCAAACCCCACCAGTTTGAATAAACTTCCTTGGTGGAAAAGCATGTGGGCAACAGTGTATTGTGAAAACATACATGTACACACACACAAACACACACACACACACACACATACATATATATGGTGGTGTATATATAAACATATATATACACACATATATATGTATGCATGCATATATATATATATATATATAATATATATGGTGTTGTGGTTGTGTGTGTGTGGTGTGTGTGGTGTGTGTGGTGTGTGTGGTGTGTGTGTGTGTAAAAGTAAAAAAAATATACAAACTGGGACAAGAACCTGAAACATTTAGAAGACGACACAAAAAACACGGACGGGACATTCGAAGCCCTATATATATGCATGTATTTATATATATATAGTTTCTAAATATGTATGTGTATGTTTATATTATAATATATA
>NW_021830099.1:0-5135 GCF_006345805.1 Octopus sinensis | reverse complement strand
GCTAAGAGAGCTGTCAAATCCGCCTCGGATTCCTGAAACATTACATAATATCATGGTTGATGTAATGACAGGACAGGATATTTGCGAACGGAATTCTTTCGCTGCTAACTTGAATAGGATGACAGTAAAAGAACCCAGCACAACACTGGAGTAAGATAATTTGGAGCGGATATTTTGACGCTGACGATTTGACACGACTGACTGGACATTTAACCTGTGTTGTGTTGGCGATTGGTGATGTTATACTTTTCATATTGAAGACAAGCCCACACGCATCATGCGCGCCGATATATTTTACGCATTCAAATAGTGTGTGAGTGAGAGAGAAAGTGAAAGAGAGAGAGAGATTACGTATATAGGCGCAGGAGTGGCTGTGTGGTAAGTAGCTTGCTAACCAACCACATGGTTTCGGGTTCAGTCCCACTGCGTGGCATCTTGGGCAAGTGTCTTCTACTATAGCCCGGGCCGACCAATGCTTGTGAGTGGATTTGGTAGACGGAAACTGAAAGAAGCCTGTCGTATAATGTATATATATATATATATATATATATGTATGTGTGTGTTTGTGTGTCTGTGTTTGTCCCCCTAGCATTGCTTGACAACCGATGCTGGTGTGTTTACGTCCCCGTCACTTAGCGGTTCGGCAAAAGAGACCGATAGAATAAGTACTGGGCTTACAAGGAATAAGTCCCGGGGTCGATTTGCTCGACTAAAGGCGGTGCTCCAGCATGGCCGCAGTCAAATGACTGAAACAAGTAAAAAAGTAAAAGAGTATACCTAGAAGTATATCAGGGTGTGGTTGAGTGGCAAAAAGTTTGCTTCCGAACCGCATGGTCCCAAGTTCACTTCCACTGAATAGCAACTTGGGCAAGAATTCCATCGTATACATATGTGTGTGAGTGTGTGTGTATGTGCGTGCGTGCGTGTGTATGTTCGTTTGTTTTAATTATGGCAACGGCAATGTTAACCGTCAGATTCAACGAGGATGTAGAGGGAAAGAGACCGATCGAATTATACCAGACTTAAGAATATGTAAGTACTGGGAGCGATGCGTTCGACTAAAAATCTCAAAAGCTATGCTCCAGCATGGCCGCATTCTACGTGACTGAAACAAGTAAAAAATAAAAGATAAAATATGTTCATACTTATAAACAAAGAGAGAGAAAGAGAGAGTGAGAGAATGGGGAGGGGTGAGAGAACGAGGGAAACATTGAAACGTCTGATGTCAAGTAAGTCAGCGTCGAATCAACGACTCCAAACAAGCGGCGACAAAAGACTGTGCCAAATATGTAAGTACTGGGAGTGATGCGTTCGACTAAAAATCACAAAGGCTATGCCCCAGCATGGCCGCATTCTACGTTACTGAAACAAGTAAAAAAATAAAAGATAAAAGATGTTCATAATTATAAACAAAGAGAGAGAGAGAGAGAGAGAATGTGAGGGAGGTGAGTGAATGAGGGAAACATTGAAACGTCTGATGTCAAGTAAGTCAGCATCGAATCAACGACTCCGTACAAGCGACGGCAAAATGACTGTTAAATATGTAAGTACTGGGAGCGATGTGTTCGACTAAAAATTTCAAAGGCTATGCCCTAGCATGGCCGTTTTCTATGTGACTAAAACAACTAAAAAATAAAAGATAAAATATGTTCATACTTATAAACAAAGAGAGAGAGAGAGAGAGAGAGAGAGAGAGAGAGAATGTGGAGAGAGGCGAGAGAACGAGGGAAACATTGAAACGTCTGATGTCAAGTAAGTCAGCGTCGAATCAACGACTCAAAAGAAGCGGCGACAAAACGAGTGTGCCAAACCGTCTCATATCCCATTCGACACAGCTGTAGCTTTTACGTAAATCAATGAGATTCTTCTAACTATTTTAGTGAAGGAACATCTTTATAAATTCTAAGAAGGTGCATCACCTAGACACCCATTTACGTAGTAAACAAGTGTTGAAAACATCTTGATATAAACAAGTCTAGTCAGGTTGTAAAACACTCATCAGCTCTCTTTCTCTCTCAATATAATTGCAAAAGATAAAAAAAATATGTATATATATATATGTGTGTTATATGTGTGAGTGTGTGTATCTATATCAAATAACAGAAAAGAAAACGAAAAATAAACCTATAGAGACAAAATGTCAAACCGCTTAAACAAATATTAACTCGTTGTCATTAACAGATTCAGAGTTTAATCTAGGCAACATTCTTTCAATCTCTTTGTCAATAGTTACAGAGTTGCTGTGTTTTTAAATAGATTTATGACAGATTTTATTACAAATACGATTTACACACGGATTTCTTTTCACTGAAAATATCCGAGTAGAAAGGGCGTCGCTTGTGACCTTTGCAGATATAACCAAGTTTGTAGGTGCGATCTACACGATTAATGTTCAACCTGAATTCTTTTTTAAAAAGATGGCTGCAGAGGAAAATCGGGTAAAAAGAGAATACGAAAGTGGTATAGTTCTGTGTATGTGGGCATGTCCGAGGAAAATGTTTGGTGTCAGTTCCATTGAACTGTTGGAAAGTAAAAAAACCAACAGCAAAATAAGGCATTATATTGGGTTGCCGGAAAGTTCGTGCCGATTTATAGGAGCTTACCTTTCGACTTATTTTAGAACATGTTTGAGTCCATAAAATAGGATTTGACTACACCTCCATTTAGAAAACAGTTTAAGCTATATTTTCCTTGAAGAATGTTTATGCTCCTATAATCTGTGTTAATTCTGTAACCCTTTAAAATGGAAGATAAGAAAGTTCATTTTCGGCACTTGATGCTTTTCTTTTTCCGTAAAGGGGAAAATGCCTCACAAGCAACCAAAGAAATATGCGCTGTATACGATGATGTTTCTTTATTCGAAAGAACTGTACGGAAGTGGTTCTCAAGGTTCCGAGCTGGAGATTGTAGCCTTATTGATAAAGAGCGATGAGACAGACCATCCACTACAGATGGTGACCAAATCAAGTCATTAATTAAGAATAACCGGACAACCCAATAATAATAATGAGTAATAAATCTCAGAGCGAGTTATAAACAGTAGCTACAGCACATCGTGACGTATATTTGCCATTTAAATATGGCTAACCCCTAAGGGTGGATGCTACTGTAGTTTGTAGCCCCAGGAGGACGCCTCCTCCGGCTGGCTATAGACACACTTTCTGTGCCCTATCAGTATTTGCAAAGGGAAGCCATCCTTCCCGTCTTCAACTTATGATACACACGGACTCGACTTTCTGGGTATTGACCCGTCATCGGCGTGTGACAATCACATTTGTCGATGAGAAGCAGGTTCCCTTCACAAATACTTAAACCTTTTTCCAGTATCGATAAACACTGATATCGAAAAAGTGTAAACAAGCGATATTAAATCTCAGAGCGAGTTATAAACTGGGGCTACAAACTACAGTAGTATCCACCCTTATGTGTTAGCCATATTTAAATGGCAAATATACGTCCCAATAATAATAGAATTCGAGGAAATAAAGAAACTGAAAGACTTTGTCAGTTTTTGGCCAAAAATTGATGTATAAAAGGAGTCATAAAGAAGTGTAGTGAGAGCACTTGCTGTGAGGAGATTCAGGGTTTAACATTCCTGACATTCGTCCTACATTGGAGAAGAGAGAGAGAGAGAGAGAGAGAGAGAGAGAGAGAGAGAGAGAGAGACCGTAGATTATTTCGCTCTGCATGTCAAATCAACTGAATTCTTGTTATCGCCAGCTCTCCAGGTTTTACGAAATACATTCTTTTCCAAGGCGGCGAGCTGGCAGAAACGTTAGCACGCCGGGCGAAATGCCTAGCGGTATTTCGTCTGCAGCTACGTTCTGAGTTCAAATTCCGCCGAGGTCGACTTTGCCTTTCATCCTTTCGGGGTCGATTAAATAAGTACCAGTTACGCACTGGAGTCGATGTAATCGACTTAATCCCTTTGTCTGTCTTTGTTCGTCCTTTCTGTGTTTAGCCCCTTGTGGGTAGTAAAGAAATAGGTATTTCGTCTGCCGCTACGTTCTGAGTTCAAATTGTGCTGAGGTCGACTTTGCCTTTCAACCTTTCGGGGTCGATAAATCAAGTAACAGCTATGCACTGGAGTCGGTCTAATCGACTGGCTCCACCCCCTAAAATTTCTGGCCTTGTGCCTAGAGTAGAAAGAAATACATTCTTTTCCGTGTGAAACATGGCTACGGAGTAAACCTTAAAATCTCGCAAGTAGGACCCCATTACGCGGTGTAGGGTTTGTGCTGACACAGTTCACACAAGGCTGGTACCAAAATCGATGCCAAATGCACAGCCTTGCACTATTTTACATGATACCTTTAGTACCAAGAGCAAAAATTCGTCTGTATAGAATTTCCTAGGATTTCTAAATCCTTATTCTATATCTACATGCTGGAGCGGTCACTTTAGTGATATGATTTTGCTTTTTTGTGGGAGTAGTTCAAAACATATTGACCAGCAATGAAAAACAGCGATGTCTCTTCAGGCTCTAGGATGCAAAAAAGACCAAAGACTTGTGAGTGGATTTGGTAGACGGAAACTGAAAGAAGCCCGTGGTATATATGTATAAGATATATATATATATATAATATATATATATATATATATAATATTATCCCCCCGAATCTCGGACCGGGCAGCGTGTTGTGTCTTGAGCAAGGCACTTTATTTCACGTTGCTCCAGTTCACTCAGCTGTAGAAATGAGTTGCGACGTCACTGGTGCCAAGCTGTATCGACCTTTGTCTTTCCCATGGATACACTGGTGGCGTGGAGAGGCGGTATGCATGGGCGACTGCTGGTCTTCCATAAACAACCTTGCCCGACTTGGTCTAGGAGGGTAACTTCTAGGCGCCAATCCCATGGTCATTTATGACCGAAGGGGGTCTTTTATATATATATATATGTGTGTGTGTGTGTGTGTGTGTGTGTATGTTTGTGTGTCTGTGTTTGTCCCACCCACATCGCTTGATAACTAAAGCTGGTGTGTTTACGTCCCCGTAATCTAGCGGTTCGGCAAAAGACATCGATAGAATAAGTACTAGGTTTACAAAGAAAAAGACCTGGGGTCTGTTTGCTCGACTAAAGGCGGTGCTCCAGCGTGGTCACAACTCAAATGACTGAAGCAAGTAAAAGAGAGTAA
>NW_021830098.1:0-5247 GCF_006345805.1 Octopus sinensis | reverse complement strand
AAGCTGAAGTAGAATTTTTTGGAAGAACGATAAAATTTACAACCGAAAAAGGTAATGAAAAAGCGCGGGTTGGGAGTACTTCTCTCGTGGGGAGGAGATGCTTTCTGTTGAGAGCAGATTTCCTTTCCTGTAAGGAAGAACTAACTTCCTTCTTAAGCAGAATAAAATTCAAAGTCCGTCACAAGCAACAATATAATGCAAAACGGGACAAGAAGGCAAAACATCCGGACAACTAGGTGATACAAAAAGGGACAACAAAACATCCGGATAGACGTTACAAAGAAAACAAGGACGGGTCATTCGAAGTTTTCTTTCCTCA
Source organism: Octopus sinensis (assembly GCF_006345805.1). Lineage (NCBI taxonomy): Eukaryota > Metazoa > Mollusca > Cephalopoda > Octopoda > Octopodidae > Octopus > Octopus sinensis. Next base: position 4,928 of record NW_021830098.1, on the reverse strand, counting down.
GTCAAGCACCATATTATCCATATACAAAAACAGCCATACCAACAATCCAACATACCTCCATCATAAGCTGCCCCATATTTATATATATACATGCATATGTCTATCTATCTATCTATCTATCTATCTATCTACTATCTATCTATCTATCTATCTATCTATCTATCTATCTGTCTATCTGTCTGTCTGTCTGTCTGTCTGTCTATCCATCCATCCATCCATCCATCTATCTATCTATCTCTCTATCTATCTATCTATCTATCTATCTATCTATCTATCTATCTATCTATCTATCTATCTATCTGTCTATCTGTCTGTCTGTCTGTCTGTCTGTCTATCCATCCATCCATCCATCCATCCATCTATCTATCTATCTATCTATCTATCTATCTATCTATCTATCCCTCTCTCTCTCTCTCTCTCTCTCTCTATCTATCTATCTATCTATCTATCTATTGTGTTGGTAACTAAGTTCCCGCTGTTTTTTAAACTTTAATTTTTTAAAAGGTTTAATAAAAAATAACAACTAATTAATCAATGATGTATTCACCCTTGTTGTTTACAACTTCTTCCCAACGTTCAACAAGATTTTCAATACCTCGTTGGTAAAAATCACCTGATTTCGACTCGAAAAATTGATCCAACCAAACTCTCAATTCTGTATCTGTATTGAACTAAACTCCGCCCATAGCATTTGAAAGAGATCGAAAGAGGTGGAAACCCGTTGGTACCAAATCAGGAGAGTACGGCGTGTGTGATAGCACTTCCCAGTCATGCGTTTGAATGGCTTCCTTGGTCATATTGGCGATATGAGGGCGGGCGTTGTCGTGCAGCAGAAGAACTCCATGCTGCCGATTAGGTCTTTTCCCTTGAATAGCCATGTTGAGTCGTTCCATCTGTTGAACATAGAGTTCCGCGTTGACCGTTTGGTTCCGTTCAAGTAATTCGTGATGGATAATCCCTTCCCAGTCCCACCATACGCTCGACATCGTTTTACGCGGATGAAGAACTTGTTTCACGTGCGGTGTCGCTCGTTTACCGGGGGCTAAGCCATTTCTTACGCTCCTTCATATTAATATACAGGCACCATTTTTCGCAGCCAGTGACGATTCGGTAAAAAAGTCGTTGCTTGTGTCCATGAGTTGAGCGGTGACGAAGAAGCAAACCAGCTGAGATTGTGATTCGTTGATTTTTGTTGTTACTTAAAGCATGCGGAACCCATGCTCCATACTTCTGAACCTTTCCCATCGAGTGAAGATGCTTCTCTATAGCAGTGTGGGAGCATTACATACATACATACATACATACATACATACATACATACATACATACATACATACATACATACATACATACATACATACATATATATATATATATTATTGAAATGGATAAATGAATTATCTTGTTACGGATTATTCAAATTATAACCGATACCTGGGTAGCAAAAATCACAACAGAAAGATCACGGTTGAGGTTACGACCATGGGGTCTCCAAACCGTGCCTTAGTGCGGAAATTTGAAGTTTTATATATTTAGTGAGGGAAGAAATGGAGCTGAACGAAGATTTTACAAAATTCCTTTTTATTATTTTCTACATATGTTTCAAAGGTTGCAAAGTCCCTAATACGGATTGAATAAGGAGACCATTTTGCAGCTTTCTCTTCAGGAAAATTCAGGAACTTAAATCTCCAAATAAAATGCGCAGCAAGCTTTTCGACAAACGCTCTCTAGGAGCCCGTAGAAAATAATAAAAAGGAATTTTGTAAAATCTTCGTTCAGCTCCATTTCTTCCCTCACTATATATATATATATATATATATATATATATATATATATATATTATATATATAATATATATATATATTATATATATATAATTCAGGGTGAATACTTGATAATTGTAAGCACTTGTATATACCATTTAGTGGTGTAGGTGGTAGAGTATATTAATCAAAATAAAAAACATGATGCAAGGATTCAGCCGGTACATATGTTCGGGCCTTTATTAGACGGATTTATAACAATGCATAACGTGTGTCTATGGCCTTCTTCAGCCGCGCACAATTACTGCTTCAAGGACATGTATTACATCATAAATTCTACGTTGAGGATGCCAATCCTCACAGTCGCGTACGACAGAGTGGGGCACCAGCACAAAAACGAAGCGTCCATCCCGTCTTTCACTCAATGTAGAAGGAGGAAGTTTGGATGTTGAGGTAATATAGATAAATAAATAAATAAATAAATACACACAGACGTGAAAAAACCTGGTAATATAAATAAATAAAGATAAAGATAAAGGAGCGAGGATTAAGGACGAAAGATAAAAAAAATATAAAAAAATAAAAAATATAAATATAGAAATCTAAAAAATATAAAAAATGTTAAAAAATGTAAAAAAATATATAAAGAATATAAAAGGATATAAAAAATATAAAAATATATAAAAAAATATAAGGATAAGGGATATAGAGTGGTTAAGAACTCATAAGGTGGTCACAAAGATGACATTCTGGTATATATATATATATATATATAGTATATATATATACACACAATAGGCTTCTATCAGTTTCCGTCTACCAAATCCACTCACAGGCCCGAGGCTATAGTAGGAGACCCTTGCCCAAGCAAACTTCTTCCCAGACAGGCATCCAAAGCCCAATCAAAAGAGACAACTTGCCTGCTTCACTGCACGCACGATTCCTTTAATGTTGCTTCTGAGAAAAGTAACTTCTGGATATGAGTTTAAAGAAAAACGGCAAAAGATCAACCATTTGCTATTTATGGGTGGTCCCCAGTTCTATGGTAAGGATGAAGCTCTGGTAAGTTCTTTAGAGAACCCAATTCATGGCTTTAGCAAGGACATCACGATGGAATTTCGCCTGAAAAATGGTCAGTAATATTCCTAATGAGACGGAAAGTCAACAGACGAGAAGGTATGGAATTACCATCAGGGGAACTCATGAAGAGGATTGATGTTACTGGGTCGAGATACCTGTAGAATGAATCTGTTCATCAAAGAACCGATCCATCGCCCGTATCAGAAGCTTGATTAGAATGTTTGCAATAAGAATTTGGAATGAGATTTGGAATAACTCAAATCAAGGGACAGGAAAATGCGTTAAACAGGGCATCGTGTTGGGTCGATGATCAATCTATGCGTGATGCAAACAACAACCGCAGACTAAATCCTCACAGAATCGAACTTGCATTGCGCAGAATCAGGGCTAAAATGTGATGACTTTTAAAATGCAATACACACACACACACACACACACACACACACACACACGTATGTATCAACGAGAAATACAGATGGAAACAAATAAAAGCCATAGCATTTGAAGTGAATGCGATGAGTAAAAGCTAGAGATCAATACAATATCATTGATTTTACACCGTTAACTGCAAACTCTACATATGTGGTTTACAGATCTATAAAACTATAAAACCGGGAGAATGGTTTTAGATCATATTTCCTAACATTTTACTCAGAAATAAAAAACTACCACACACACACACACACACACACACACACACACACACACACACACACACCACACATACACACACACACACACACACACATATGAGTGTCATATACATATATACATTTTATGTGATTACATGTATGTGTATGATTATATATATTATGTATGCATGTAAATATATATATATATATATATATATATATATATATATACATATATATACGTATATATCTACATTTATGCATGTGTGCGTGTGCATACACACACACACAGATATAAATATATAAATAAATATTTTTTCTACTTAAGAGTTCGTGTAATGCTCGTAAACCGTGAAAGATAGAAACAAAACTTAAATAAAAAAATATATATGTATGCATATGTATGTATGCATGTATGTATGTGTGTGTATGTGCATGTGTGTGTGTGTGTTTGTGTGTATGTGTAGCCATCTAAGTACCATACTTAATGTGTATACACCGTATACAGGCGAAATATTGTGGTATTCGTCCTGAAATAACATCTCTTACGGACGTACCGTGTTTAAAATTACAATATATATAAGAAGGTGACGAAAAATTGTCCCAGCAGCGGCTAGAGTGAACATTTGATATACATTAATCTACTTAGTTGTTATCGACGGCGTGTAGTCACATCACGCCACATGCCTCGACAAAACCTGGCGCCTCTGATATACAGGAAACAGAATAAACATTGCGTGTAGCCATCTGACCAAATAAAATCCAGAATCCGCAATTCAAACAGTATTAAATTAAAACAGCCAATATCTAATGCATATCCATCGTTGACAGACAAATTACTGCTGTATTCGTCTGAGATAAAATCTCATTGATATACCGTGTTTAAAAACAATATATGGCGGCTAAATAGATGCAACATACGCCATTGAAGTCGTATTAAATTAAAATAGCCGTCTTCTGCCAGATATCATATTGCGCAACATTTTCCTTCAATGTCCATACGTGTCTCGCTATAGTTGTGGCATTTCGCCTCTCTTGGATATTAAAATATGCTTCTACATATTTCCGTATGTTCGTTGCACCACTGGGACCCTTCGACACTCACACCTCATACATAATTGCATAATGGTTTCTGTAATGCATTCTCTTTTGTCGATTAGAGGTATACGTGGCATTACTTGTACATGAGCACGTTTCTTGGGCCTTCTTACTGATATTTTATTTATATCAAGCACGCATCAGGAGAAATGCTTACCGACTAAACTGAGGAAGCCCATACCTAGACAAGTTTTTACGTTAAGGGAAAACGGGAGAGTAAACCATATAACCATGCCGTGGCGTGCGTTTCCTCTTGGTGGGGTTAGGGCTAGGCATTATAATAACTCTGTCCTTAAAACCATTGATAGCTACGGCCCCCGTTGTAGTGAGAGACCGTGCGTCAAAGATCTCTTTA
>NW_021830097.1:0-5262 GCF_006345805.1 Octopus sinensis | reverse complement strand
CAACGTTGAAATGAAGCTGACAAAGGTCGCTTTCTTCCCGCTGCTCTACTAAATCATGACGGACCCATATATATATATACATATACATACATATATACATATACATACATATATACATATACATACATATATACATATACATACATATATACATATATATATATATATACACACACACAAAACACGTGTACTTACATACATACACATACTCAAACACACACACACACACATATACTTACATACATATATACATACATACACACACACATATATGTGGCACTCCGTCGGTTACGACGACGAGGGTTCCAGTTGATCGGATCAACGGAACAGCCTGCTCGTATTTCGTCTGCCGTTACGTTCTGAGTTCAAATTCCACCGAGATCGACTTTGCCTTTCATCCTGTCGGGGTCGATTGAATAAGTACCAGTTACGCACTGGGGTCGATATAATCGACTTAATCCGTTTGTCTGTCCTTATTTGTCTTCTCTGTGTTTAGCTCCTTGTTGGTAGTAAAGAAAAAGGTATTTCGTCTGTCTTTACGTTCTGAGTTCAAATTCCGCCGAGGTTGACTTTGCCTTTCATCCTTTCGGGGTCGGTAAATTAAGTACCAGTTAAGTACCAGTTGCCGATCAAATCGACTGACCCCTCCCCCAAAATTTCGGGCCTTGTGCCTAGAGTAGAAAAGTCTAATAAAAGACAGCAGCAGCAGGAACAGCAGCAGCACATCATCCCCTCCACCACCCCCACCACCACCACCACCACCACCACCACCACCACCACCACCACCACCACCACCACCACCACAACCATCACCATCACCACCACCACCATCACCACCACCACCACCACCAACACCACTACCACAACCATCACCACCACAACCACCACCACCACCACCACCACCACCACCACCACCACTGCCACCACCACCACCCACCACTACCACACAACACCACCACCCACCACCACCACCACCACCACCACCACCACAACCACCAGCACCACCGCTACTTTCTTTGCATGTTGAATGTTTTATGCATTTTCTCCCCGTTCCGATATGCATCCGCGCATTCACATACACATAGGTTCATTGCTCCATCCACCGCCCACTCATTCTTTCTCTCTCTCACTCTCTCCAACTCCATTCGCACTGTCTTTGAACTTTCTATCCTTTTCGGGATCTCTTGGGTGCTTTTGTATCTCTCTCATATATATAAATGGTCTCAGAAGTGATTTTGTCTCCAAACTTCAGCTAATTATTTCATAAATGAAATAAATAACTAGCTACCTTTCACAGAATTAGATTTTGCCATCTAAGCCTCTTCCCTACACTACCATCTCAAAAATCTATATTCCTACATCAACCAATGGAAACGTTCTAGATCTTTTTACTACAACTACTAATTCGATGCCATTCTTTCGTTAGACCAAATCTTGCTCTACCCAATTTTCTTTTATTCGTCTTCTTTTTTTTCTACATTTTAAACACATAAACTCACATAAACATCGCACAAACGCGCACGCGCATACACACACTTATGCATGCGTGTACACACTCACACACACACATAGACACACGCTCACATTTTCTCCTAATATTTAACATTCTAAAATATCAATAACTCACTTCTATCAACTTCACCCCAGTATCAGAACTGGGTTTGAACAAAATTTCAGACTGTTTTTTTTATTATTTTTGAGTAAAATTCAAAAGCACTATTTAGCTATTTGAACATCTTTTATTCAACCGCATACGTCCTATTTTGTTCCACTATCCTTCGATATCTTTAAGGTTGTTTCACGATTCCATCCTCTCAGAACCTGGCACCGTTGTGGGTGATGAACTGTGAAATAGTGTCAGTGGTTTTACAGTCTTTTAAAGAACTGAAGTTATTTCGATTGTAGAGATTGAAATAAATGGCAGTCCGAAGGTGCCTGGTTAGCTGAGTACAGTGGGCGTGGTTGAACATCTCAGTTAAGCCACACCAATTTTTGCCACATCTGCAACGAAATATGAGGTTTAGAGTTATTCTGAATGAGGATGGCACCTTGCGGTTGACTATTTCGTGAAAAGGCGGCGAGCTGGTAGAAACGTTAGCGCGCCGGGCGAAATGCTTGGCGGTATCTCGTCTGTCGTTACGTCTGAATTCAAATTCCGCCGAGGTCGACTTTGCCTTTCATCCTTTCGGGGTCGATAAATAAAGTACCAGTTTCGCACTAGGGTCGATGTATTCGACTTAATCCCTTTGTCTGTCCTTGTTTGTCCCCTCTATGTTTAGCCCCTTGTGGGCAGCAAAGAAATATATTTCGTGAAAATTGTTTCTTATTAATTGATTTCTTTAATCAGTCGAACTGGAAACAATAAATGTATGAATTCAAAGTTTAAGGAGTTCGTCGTCATATACAATTCCATTCTAATCCAACAGGAAAGAGAGTATCACCTTTTTGAATACTCATTGATTTTGGAGAAATTAAAGATATTTTTCACTCCACTTTGTTGTAAACAATCCACATTTCGTCACATGTAACCGTTGTTTTCAAAGATGGATCGTTTTTGCAGCGTTTGAGCAGAAAATAGCAGATGGAAATGCGGTACGTTTTTTTTTTTGTTAAATTAAGAACCACCCAAACGTCATAGAGATTCACGTATCCAAATGGTGTTAAATGGCTTATGCTCGTATGAAATATGTTAAGTATCTCTGTAATATCTCGTGTCGTATGACGTGAATAATTTTATTTAGCATTTTGATTTGGTCATCATCAATGGCGGTAGACCTGCTGGAACGTTCACCGTCGTCCAGATCAAACTTTTCATTCCTAAACATAGCGATCCACTTACGAACAGTCCTCTCGCCGATGGTACCGTCTCCTTAAATTGCACATAACTCTTCTGCTGCTTGTTTTCCCCCGGAAATAAATGAGCAATAAATGAGGAAAATGTATCTCATATTTTTCCATTTTCACTATTAACTTAAAAACTGTAGATATATACTATTCACTCAGACGTGTTGAAATGTCACCTTTCAAAAAATATAGCTCACTCGTCTGTCACTTAAGAAACGAAGTTGCTCAAGAATGCAACATAAAGTCCGGTCGGAGAATCGAACTCACAACCATATAATTGTGAGCCCGATACTCTCTGAGCCATGCACCTTCACTATATATATATATATATATACAAAGAAGTAAATATATGGCACAACGAAGTACCGATATTTACTGGAAATAGCGAACGTAATAATACGACGCTAATGTACAGCTTCACCGCGTATGTACTAGCAAAAATGCGTGTGTGCAACAAACTAGAAAAAATTATCTTACCTCCAAGGAGAACATCTGAAAGATGAAATACCTGGAAAAGGATAATGTGGGACCTGCGCAGGTTTCAGATTTTTCAAGATATGTCTGCCACCCATAAACTTGATCTATCTTCATCAGCCAAACATATACCACGACAACCTTTCAGATGTTACCACATTAATGCCATTACAACGACTGAAACGCCCGAAAACGCTAACACCACGAGAACGGTGAAGAAAGTTTCAATAAATTAGTAATGCAATACTAGAGTATTGCTTTCCCGTAAAGAATAGCCCGTGAGGAAAAAATATACAAAGAAGTAAATATATGGCACAACGAAGTACCGATATTACTGGAAATAGCGAACGTAATAATACGACGCTAATGTATAGCTTCACCGCGTATGTACTAGCAAAAATGCGTGTGTGCAACAAACTAGAAAAAATTGTCTTACCTCCAGGGAGAACATCTGAAAGATGAAATACCTGGAAAAGGATAATGTGGGACCTGCGCAGGTTTCAGATTTTTCAAGATATGTCTGCCACACACACACACACACACACACACACACACACCACACACACACACACACACACACATATATATATATATATATATATATATATATATATATATATATATACGCTCATGCACACACGTATCGGTTGAATGAACGATGGATGATGAATTACGCAAATATTCTCATAAATACGTATATGCATATAAATATGGATATAAATATGTATGCGTGTTTTACGTAGATATATTATACATAATCAGGTGTATATATATTGATTATTCCAAATTAATTAGTTTTACCCTATTATATTACTGATATATATATATATATATATATATATACGCACAAATTAAGAAACAAATGTACATATAGATTAAATAACTAATGAATAATACAGCGTACGCATACACATGTATTAGTCATACACACATCCATAAATATATGTCTGGTGATATACATAAATCACAAGGATTTTAAATATATCTTATTGTTACCGATTAGCCCTGACTGAGTAGAGCTGATTAGAACTGAGTTCGAAGCTATTCGAGCCATTCCATATCTACATTATATATACCTCCTTTCTTAAGAAAATTGGATGTAATTTTAGATATATTTAGCTGCTATTTCCAGCCATTATATCGACCATATAAATATAGCTTCGTCTAATATGTACATAAGGATAGGGTACAAGTTCCGAAAATATAGACTGCTGGGGTATGTAATATTAATCAAGTACCATTAGTGGGTGTGGCTCAGTTTTCTGTGTGAAACAAGTACTTTATCCTATATACTCGTTGGTAAGTCGCACTCATGTATGGGAGGCACTCCAATTTAAAGTTTAGTTTTTTTCCCTTATATCCAAACATTCCGCGTGTATAAGCTTCACTCCAGCCTTCCAATTAAAATCAAGTATAAAATAGTATGACTTTATGCACTAGTAAATAGGATATGTCGAATACATTTTTACGTTTGAAACCTTAGGTTGGTGAACAACGTATGAAGATAGGGTACCTGGTTATGTTGCGCCCTAGAAGCTAATTCACGTATAATTCGATTAGGAATCATCGTAACAAAGGTGAGCCATATCCAGGGCCGTGTTAGCAGCATTATAGCTTCCACCGGAAAAATCAATACCCTGAGTCCTATACTATTCACTTATTGACTGCAAACCACGACTGACATAGAAAAGAATCGAGTTTTTAAAATCGTGAGGACCTCGGTCAAATGCCAAGTGTGCCGATGCTTTAAGACAACATTGTGATGTTGGCCATTAATGTATATATGAGTCCTAAACTACCTTGCTACGTTAAACATTTGGTAAGTTACCAAATGCCTATCAAGGGAGAGAGAGAGGGAGAGAGAGAGAGGGAGGGAGAAAGAGGGAGAAAGAGGGAGAGGCAGGGAGGGAGAGAGAGAGAGAGAGAGAGAGAAGGAGTGAGAGA
>NW_021830096.1:0-5283 GCF_006345805.1 Octopus sinensis | reverse complement strand
TTAGAAAGTCCCAAGATAAAGTGTGACATGTGACTAAATAAAACCAGTGAGTAAGCGTAATTAAATTCTTTCCTGCTGTCAAATTTCTCCAATCCACTTTATAAGACAAGTCGCTTGAGAAGGAAATACCACGTTTTCGGTAAATATACTTCTCCTGTCCTACGCAGTTTTTCACAATAACTAGGTAAATTGCCAACGAATTTTCAATTACCTGCTGCGTTTAATTTATTTACGCTATGGTTCCGTCTCCGTTCGATCCGTATAACTAGAACTACTTATTGTCAATACTCATGAAGGTACTTGACTTAAATAAATGCCTCTACGCGTGTGAACACACCAACTTGGAATGCACATTGTGGGAACATAAATATACTAGAAATTGAAGTCAATATAATTATGGCTTCTGATTTTGTAACAAGGCCAGCAACTTTGAGGGAAGTATTTATCAAGTACCATCGACTTGGTACTTTGCTTAATTGATCTGCGTTGGAGTTTATGAAAGGCAAAGTTTGACCTCGGCGAAGTTTCAACACGACATAAAAATGCAGAACAAATTTCGTAGGACATTTTCTCTGGCGCTCTAACAGCTATTTTCTGAATCTCTAATACTTGGAGCGGCTTGAAGCTAAAAACAACTTGTTCAAAATATGTCGGAGGATTGAACCTGGAGCCACCCGACGGCGAAGCGATTTCCTTATCCATTCGGCCACGAATCCTCTACGCACGTAGTTTTGAATATGAAGTAAAATCGAAGACATACACACAAAATTCGTTCTAATTTTGACACAAGCCCAGTGATTTTAGGGATTTCATGGAACCCAGTTCTCAAATGGTACTTATTTTATCGACCCCGAAAGGCAAAGTCGAGTTCGGTGGCATTTGAACCTCAGAACTCGACAGCCGTGGGAAGAAATGCTGTTAAGTATTTTGTCCGATGATTTGCTAACGGTTCGACCAACTCGCAGCCCGACACATCGAGCAATATTGATGCTATTTGTTAGACAACAGACCGATAAACCATGGGCGGAAATCGAAGAAATAATCTATTTTAGATAAAACATTTATATTATCTGTAATATTCTAAAGACAATTGAATCATAATCTATGAAAAGGAAATCGAAGATATGTTATATACTCAACATTATTCGCAAGACAACTGACTGATAAGCTCTGGAACAAAATCGAAAACACTTTGTTTTAGATAAAACTTCTGTATTGTTTATATTATTCGATAGAAAATCGACTGATAAATGAATATTCTAAATCAAGTATGACATATACATTGTCCATATGTTATGAAAATTCACAGTTCAATGGAATGGCTAATTTACTTGCTTCCAAGAGTCCAGCCATAATTTTTTTGTCTGATATGAAAACAAGGATGTGCGTTTTGTTAAAATAGGCGGTAGCTTTACCAGTGTAACTGTACTGTAGCTGAATAATATTACAGGCAGACTATGTCTTCTATTTCTTTCTAGAGTTCAGATTATTTGCTTTTTGTCATAAAGATAAACATAATAGATAATACAATTCCATGGAGAAAAAGAATATAGTTTTCAAAAGAGTTCTCTCCGAATGTTGCACCTTCAGTATTACCTACGTAAGCATTACATAAAGACAAGAATCAAGCTCTAGAGAAATACGATTTCGAAAGAAATTATGTATTTCATGCCTCCCTACACAGTTCCAAGCATGTTAATTTATTTCAAAATAATCCGAGTGTAGATAATTAGAGAAATATTTATCTGAACCGTAAAACGATTTTCTTTTTTCAGATGGACTATGTACATTATAGAGTATTTATATATGGATATACTGATAGAGTAGTTTACTAGTAGAGTAGTTTCAAAGGGATCAGTGATTCAGTTGCTGCCATTCGATAAAAGACAGGATTGTCTCTAACAGCCGAAACGATCTTTGACTCAGATCGAATTCATTTTGTTACAAAGCAGAGCACAATATAGAATAACGTTGCTATAGATATATGTGTGTGTTTATAACATATGGTATAATTATAAACGGGGCAATTTTTAGCCATTTCTCCGTAGACTGAAAAAACGAGGAACAACCTTAATCGGTTTCCGAACCTTACTGGGTTCTCATCAGAGACGTTTATATCATTCTAACAGTCTTCAGAGAAATAAATGCAGTTACTGTATGTGCTAAGAGTAAAAAAAGAATCGTTGGCACGCTGGACGGAATGCTTAGCGACATTTCGCCCGTCGCTACGTTCTAAGTTCAAATTCCGCCGAGGTCGACTTTACCTTTCATCCTTTCCGGGTCGATATATTAAATACCTATTTCTTTATTAACCACAAGGGGCTAAACATAGAGGGGACAAACAAGGACAGACAAAGGTATTAAGACGATTACATCGACCCCAGTGTGGTACTTAATTTATCGACCCCGAAAGGATGAAAGGCAAAGTCGACCTTGGCGGAATTTGAACTCACAACGTAACGGCAGACGAAATACCGCTAAGCATTTCGCCCGGCGTGCTAACGGTTCTGCCAGCTCGTCGCCGATATATTAAATACCAGTTACGCACTGGGGTCGGTATAATCGACTGGCCCCCTCCCACAAAATTTCGGGTCTTGTGCCTAAAATAAAAAAGATTATTTTCTATCTGATGTTTAATCTGATGCATAATACAGACCATATAAATAAGTGTATAGTTAAGTGTGGATTACATACATACGTCATATCCTGAGCGTAGCAGGAAGTTCAGTCTTCTGAAATTACACGTGCAATGAGATGAAAAATTATTTGAGCTTATGAGACGAATCTAGAGGATAAAAGTAAAAGAGAGAAATCCATAATTTTTATTTGGATAAAATTTTAAAATAGGGACATGCATTAGGGAATGGGTTTGAATTTAGGTTAAATACGATAAGTCCTGGGTATGATTTCTGGCGGAATTCTGCGTTAAGCACGCTATATAACCCCCTTTTTTTAGTTTTTGGAATTTTCAGAAAATGTTTTTGAATTTGTGTTCTACACATAGAAAATCATACGATTATGCAAAAACAAAACAAAAAAAATTTGGTGCGTAATTTAATGCCTATTTGGCTGTTATTTTTGGTACATTTCACGACCACCTCATACCCTCCTCGTTCGCTTGTGAGTCTGATGTATGAACTTTTTTTTAATGTTTTTCTCCTTATAAACACATTTAATGGTCAATTGTTGGGATTTAAGCCAACATTTCGGACTGTCCGTTTTTTAAACTGTGATTCCAAAAGAAAAATTCGTAAAAATTAACACCAAACTTTTTTCTTTAAATTTTGAAAAATTAAAAACAAATATTCTTTTCGTAGTCGTGTGAAGTCCAGTGCACGCATCTCGTGATTTCAGCGTAACTTTAGATCCGATGGTTGAGAAAAGATTGAGGAAAGAACCATTTTAGAAAGAAGTCGAAAGACACGAACCTTTGGGAAGGGATTTCTTTAAATCTGTGAAGGGTTTGCTTTTATAAATGTGCAAGAGCTTTCAGTTCTTAATGTGTTGTGAAATCTCGTCACAAAGGTTAGTGTCCTTCGACTTTCGAAAAAGGTTCTATTCTCAATCTTAACTCTTTGAGAAAAAATCTTCTCTCCAAATATATATATATATATATATATATATACATACATATATATATAATATATATATATATATATATATATATATGCTCTTTTACTCTTTTACTTGTTTCGGTCATTTGACTGTGGCCATGCTGGAGCACCGCCTTTAGTCGAGCAAATCGACCCCGGGACTTATTCTTTGCAAGCCCAAGATGCCACGCATGGGACTGAACCCGGAAAACCATGTGGTTGGTAAGCAAGCCACTTACCACACAGCCACTCCTGCGCCTATATATGTATATATATATTATATATATATATATTATATATATATTCTTTTATTCTTTTATACTTTACGTGTGTGGTATATATATATTATATATATATATATATATATACTTTTATATTTTTTATTTTTACTTGTTTCAGTCATTTGACTGTGGCCATGCTGGAGCACCACCTTTAGTCGAACAAATCGACCCCAGGACTTATTCTTTGTGAGCCTAGTACTTATTCTGTCGGTTTCTTTTTACCGGGACGTAAACACACCAGCATCGTTTGTCAAGCGATGTTGGGGGACAAGCACACACAACACAGAAATATACATGCACACACACACACACACACACACATACACACATTTATATATATACATGACAGGCTTCTTTCAGTTTTCGCCTAGCAGATCCATTCACAAGGGTTTGGTCGGCCCTAAGCTATAGTTGAAGACACCTCCACAAGGTGCTATGCAGTGGGACTGAACCCGGAACCACATGGTTGGTAAGCAAAAGTACTTACCACACAGCCTTTCCTGTGCCTATGTACATATATGTGTGTATGTATGTGTGTGTGTGTGTAAGTATGTATATGTAAATATGTGTGTGTGAGTGTGTGTGTATATATACACACACACACACACACACACACATATATATATATATATATACATATATATATATATATATATATATACACACACACACACATATATATATATATATACACACACACACACACACACACATACACAAAACAACTGAGGAAATACCGCAATAATAATGAAGATGATGATGATGATGTCGATGATGAGGAGGATTTCGAACTCAGATTGTCAAAACACACGAATTAATTGTAGCTCAGCATTTTGTCCGGCGTGCTATCAATCCTGGCACGCTTGCCACCTAGTTTCCGCGCTAAAGGCCAATAAATTTGTGGAGAGGAGGGGCTTGGGGTGAGCGGCTGGGAGTGCAATTCGATTACATCGACACCAGTACTTGACTGGTACTTATTATTCTATTGATCCCGGAAAGATGAGAGGAAAATGACGACGACGACGACGATGATAAATGATGATGACATTGAAGATGATGAAGATGATGAGAAGAAAGAAAATGACTATGATGGTGCTTTCCGGGGTTTTTTTTTCTGTACAAGCATATATATGTATATGTATAGGCGCAGGAGTGGCTGTGTGGTAAGTAGTTTGCTAACCAACCACATGGTTCCGGGTTCAGTCCCACTACGTGGAATCTTGGGCAAGTGTCTTCTGCTATAGCCCCGGGCGTGAGTGGATTTGGTAGACGGAAACTGAAAGAAGACTGTCGTATATATGTATATATATATATTTATGTGTGTGTGTGTGTGTTTGTCGGTGTTTGTCCCCCTAGCATTGCTTGACAGCCAATGCTGGTGTGTTTACGTCCCCGTCACTTAGCGATTC
>NW_021830094.1:0-5302 GCF_006345805.1 Octopus sinensis | reverse complement strand
TTTAGTGCCGACTAATATCACAGGTATTAATTAAACCTAACCCACTTGTTGTGGGCCTTTATCTCCAACCCCCTGAATAACAACATATTGCATGTTTATATGTTTGTATATAATTATTATAATTATATAAAAAGAAAAATACGAATTGCTACAGTAGTCCTCCCTTCTCACACATGAAATATTTATGTACCTATGGGTATGTTTGGTACGTAAATATGTGTGTGTGTGTGGTATATATCTATATATATATATATAGATGATCTACCAATACTTCAGTTTCACCGAAGAGATGAAGTAAAGAGGGGTACTATGACCTCTTGGCTGAAACAGCTGTAAGAAACTATTCTACTTTATATGTTCTACGTTATATATTTTAATAATTACTGGTATTATGTATAGCATATACGTTATATCATGTATATTTTATTGTTGTTTGGTTTTTTAATACTAAACATGCAATATAATGTCTAAAAGTTGATGAATATCAACTCTTGATCTCCTCCATTTTCTTATTGCCGTATATATATGTGTATGTATATATACACATACATATATATATTTTTGTGGTTTGTCCACATACGTAAAGCTTTGAGGTAAAAAGCTTTAATTATCTGAGAATTATCCTTGCAATTAGGAAACAACTACTCACTGTAGACAAGCAAGGGAGATGACTCAAATATGAGCTAATCCAAATGTTTGGGAAAATAAAGACACGCAACCGCTAGGAGTGTACCGTGTCTTTTAAACCAACAGGTGAATGTAATGGACAGGTTCCAATTTGTGAGACATCACTAGCAAAGGGTATTCACCTTGATTTGCAGCACTTAGATGGCTGGGTGGGTGGGTGTTTGTATGTGTGAGTGTGTATGGGGGGGGGGGAGGTTGGATGTGAGTATATATGAGTGTCTGTATATAAACGTGTGTGTGCATGCATACATACACATATATGTGAGTGTGCGTATATGTATGTGTGAGAAAATGACATTCATCCCGAGAAAGAAACACAAACGAATGCAAAGCAATTTAAAGACCGAAAAAGCAGAGAGAAATCAGCAAAATAAATGAATGTATAAATAAATAGAAATAAACAAAAACTGAATTAAAAACTAACGCAGTTCTCTTTTGCGTGGTTAAGTTTAGGTTGAAGACGTCAGAGAGTAGAAAATAGACTCTGAATTCTTTCGTTTATTTCCTTTATTTATGTTGTTTTTCTTCTTCTTTTCTGTGTTTCCTCATCATACACCGTTTTGCCTAAACCTCCCTCAAAAATTCTTTTTACTGTCTCACAAGATACACTCCTTACGTAAAATATGACACAGCTTCCGGTGTAGGCGTACCATCTTTAGCTACTTAATGATTGAGCCCTTTAAATATATTTCATTCACGATGCTCTTTCTGTGTGGCAGTCTGTTCTGATGTGTAGGCTGGTGATGATGATGTAAAATGATCGAGACAACCCATTCTCTCTTTCTTTTATTATATATTTTTTTCTAGTTCTCACCCTAATGACATTATGAGCAGCTGAGTGTGGCTTCCCGTTGAGGTTGACCTATTGCTGTCCAAGCTGTTATTGTGGTTGTCAGATTAAAATGATAACGAGCGCCATTTTCCAGTTATATATTTTGGATGTTTTTTATAGACAAATTAGATATATCAGAAGGTAAAGAAGAATAGGAAGAAAGTGCGGTGCAGACAGATTGATAATTAGAAAGAATATGTAGAGAAAACACGTATGTAGATGGATGGATAGATAGATAGATAGAAAGAAAGAAAGGTGTGTAGGTTGGTAGGTAGACAGAAAGTAAAAGATAAAAAGAGAAAGCTGTTTGGCGATATCGAGAAGCCGGAAAGACAGTTAAGTTGTTGAAGGAAAACAATAAAGTAGGAGAGCCATTATGATTTATAAATGTTGACATAGGTATTAAGAGAGAGAGAGGGGCAACGGGAATATAATAAAGGAGGCAGGAAACAATGCCACGATCTCTTTTGTGTTATTTATTAACAAGTAAACGAGGTTATGCCTGTCAGAATCGGTAAAAATACCGGATGATGATTTCTTTCTTACTTTTTCTTCTGTTTATCTTATTTTTAATGCTACGTTCTTTCTTCTGAGTTTGAATTCAACCGTGTCGAATTTACCTTTCGTCTCTTTAGGGTCGATAAAATAAGTAGCTACCACGTACGTAGTAGTTACATATTTTATCGATTTAAGTGGTGTGCGCATCCTCAAAAATATATCTTCTTGAGCCAAATAAAAATGGCTTAAATTTTGGGGATAAGACCTGCAATTTTAGGATAAAGTCAATTACATCTACTCGTGTTCAACCGGTACTTATTTTATCGACCCGTAAGGATGAAAGGTAAAGTTAACTTCGGTGGGATTTTGATTAAGAATGTAAAAAAAACTGAAGGAAATGCCGGTAAGCATTTTGGGAAAGACTTCCGCCCCCCAACCACCCACCATTTTCTCCCAAATTTGTTTATTTTTGTAATTTTTTTTTTTGCCAAAATCCCCGTTTTTGGATACGGAGGTTCCGGACAATTGCCAAAAATTGGCATTGTGAAAATTCCCCCCCACACACAACTTCTTCAATTTTGACTTTTTTCTGCAACACTAACCCTAAAACCCTAACCCTAACCCCAAAAACCGTAAGTACAGAAATGTTTTGAAATTTTTTCCGAATCCTGATGTCCGTATTTTTCCGCCTATTTATGAAAGAAAAGATTCTTTAAAAAAAAAATTTTACAAAGATTTTTGGAAATTTTTTTCAGAATCATAATCTCCGTATTTTCCCGCATATTTTGAGAAAAAAAAAATTCTGAAAAAAGTTTAAAATGAAAGAAATGCGTGGGAGGGGGGGGGGGGGGGTAATTTAGAAATGTCGATTTTTGCCAATTTTTTTGCAGATTCGTATTCTCCGTAGCTGAAAAGGTGGGAGGGGTTGTGTCGAAAAAATAAAGTTTTAGAAAAGAGTGGTTTCGGAGTGAGTACAGGCGGAAGTCTTGCCGCATTTTGTCCTACGGGCTAGCGATTCTGACAGCTTACCGCCATAATGATAAAATGAATATAATAATAATAATAATAATAATAATAATAATGAAGTACAGGATGAAGCAGTTAGGGATGAACATAAAGTGAAAGCCATGAGAAACAGAAAGGGATTTTGGCTAATACGAATGAAGGGGAAGACGATAAAAGATAAAGGGTTCTATTTTGAGATACTTAAGAAGTTAATTGCGGAGTCTGTCAGACTCGGTGGATCGCTGGTGTATATATTTCAAGAATTTTTATTATTTTACACTCTGCGTTTACTCTGTGTTGACTTCTCCTTTCGTCTCACCGGAAGTCAATAGGTAACGTTCCTTTTCTTTTCAGTAGTGACTGAGTTTAATATAATCGACTCTTTTTTTTGTTTTTGATAAGGTTTGACTTTATAATTCTGAAGTTTAAAAAATACGTATTTTTATTTGAAGAAATTAGTATTATTTTCAAAATATGAAGCAGCTAAATATATAAATGAATAAATAAAATATAGTGACTGAGCAGTGGAAGTTAAGAAGAATGAAATTGGCATTTAAAGCTTTCTTTACAAAATTCTAGATGTCTACACCAACCAGTGTTACAACCTTGGGCATTTACTTAGTGATTCTTCTATTACCACTTTAAATATGATGAAATGTATGCTCCGCTGAAAAGACGAAGTTTTGTAATAAGACCGAAACATGAACAGCGGTTATTTCCCTTAGTTGGCAATTTAAATAATACAGATAGAAGGCTTCATATTTTGGCAGATGATTATAGTCGAGTAAATGGATCTCAGTGCTTTGATAATGTTAGTCATTGCTTAATATTATTTGTATTTTCTTCAACAGTTCCTATGTATATTTTCAATGTAAGCTGTATATTTTGATATATTTATCGAGAGGAAAAGAATGCGAATGGGGATTTCTGAGACAATTGTAAAGAAAAAAAAAAGCAATAAAGGAATGAACTGAAATATATAAAAGAAATACATGTTTGCGTGTGTGTGTGTTTGCGTGTATATATATATATATATAGATGTAAACACATTTTGTTTCTTCTTTCTCTCTTCCTTCTTTCTTTCCTTCTCTTTTCCATTGACACTTCTTTCAGATACACAGGCACAGACAAACACACAGATACACACACTCTCTCACTTTCTCCCCGTTCATCACCCTCTTTTACTATCCTATATCTCTCTCCACCCCTACACACTCAATGATACTATAAAAAGAGACGAATCCCCTCAAAAGAAAAAAAATTCAAATCTGAAGATTCTACTAGAGTAGATGCAAGCTTTCATATATGATTTATAAAAACTTGTGACATTAATAAAAAATCTGTAAATGTAAAACCATCCAGATTTCTGAGTACCTTATTTCTTGCAATATATAATACCTGTACATCACCTCCAAACCTTCTAATACATACATACATACATACATACATACATACATACATACATACATACATACATACATGCATATGTGTGTGGTGTTTATATATATATATATATATGTGTGTGTGTGTGTGTGCGTAGTTATGGCTCTGTGGTTAAGAAGTTCGCTTCATTACAACATAGTTTCTGGTTCAATCCTGTTGTGTCGGCACTTTGGCCAAGCTTCTTTTACTAAATCCCCTGGTTGATCAATACCTTGTCAGTGAATTTCATAGAAGGAAACTGTGTGTATGTATGTGTGTGTTTAAGTGTAATGTTTCCAAAAATATTTGAACAATTGATGAAAGTCGTACTCGACAACCGTTTAGTGTACCGAGTCTGGGAAAATGAAATCAGAACGAAATAGTATGGAACTAAATAAAACAGATTTGCAAAGACAATAAATAAATACCTAAATAAATAATGCCATTTTGAGTAACATATTTTCATATATGTGTTAAAGAGGAGAGGAAGAGATAGAAGGGGAGATAGAAAAAAGAGGAAGACCGTGTGTGGGGGGGGGGATGAAAATGAAAGCTGAAAAAGAAAGAACAAATCTAAAAGATAAAGAAAACAAAAACAAAGAACCCAACATCAATTGTTTGTGAAACTGAAATGAAAAGCAAAAGTATGTAATGACTTTTGTATCGTACTTGTATATGGGTCTGTGTGTGTGTGTGTGCATGTGTTCTAGTTTGTTCGTATGTGTTTGTTTGTGTGTGTGTGTGTGTGTGTGTGTTTGTATATATGTATGTTTGTGTGCATGTATATATATTATATATATATGTGTATATATATGTACATGTATGCATATATGTATATACATCTATGTATATGTGTAT
>NW_021830093.1:0-5008 GCF_006345805.1 Octopus sinensis | reverse complement strand
TATAGTTTATGCACAATTTTATAGACTTAATACACAGCACTCATAAAATAAGTATTCACTCTTATTCTTCCATTTTCCCCATAAACAGGAAAGATTACATTTTAAAATTTGTGTGGTCACAATTTCATATCTGGAAAGCAAAAATGTTATAGTATAGAAAATTATTTATATGTAAAATATAGAGGTCACAATTTGACGGAGGTAAACATTTAATGCAACATGGCATACTCTGAAACCCACATCGTTCGTAACTAATAAGCCGAGGCGATGTTGTCAGAGCCCTATACAGATTTCAATTTGTGTACACCTTTCAATCCAGTACTCCTTTGCAGACTATGTTCTTCATGTAGATTCTCCCTATACTTCCCCTTATTTCTCAGTGTTGATAACTTTAACTCTTACATCAGATAATTTGTGAGTCTTTGAGAATGCAACAAATAGCTGACCGTGGACGAATACAGGTTCAAGCAAGAATAGCCCCACTTTATCAAATGTCTGCCCTAGTGATGTATTGATAATCATTGCATATGACAGGCGAACAGGAAGCTGGTTTTCTTTCTTTTAAGTGAATGGCAAGTTTAGGATGCGCATGCGTTAAGTGATAAGTGATATAAAAAAAACTTAGTTCAATTTTTAAAAAATACTTTTCACTATGCATTCACCGTCAGAATTATTATAAGATTATAAAAATATATGATTTTTTTCGGACCACAAATGGCTATGAGGGTCCACCCGAGTAAAATAGGAATTGAAGGAGTCTATAGGTAAGAAAAGTGATTGAGAAACACTAACATAGGAGTTACCTGGTTGGCTTATCAAAAATTCAGTGTCTCGGTTTGATTTTGATGGGAATGTCCCACCATTAAAGTTCTAACTCTAAATGTGTCAAAGAACCCGCTGCCAAAAGTATGTTTGACATTTATTCTAAGGTATTTCTTCCTTCGTATGGTATTGTATATTGTTTTAGCAAGAACATCACACGACAGAGGAATACAAAAGGTTGGTAAAACTTGGAGTCATCTGTAGATCACGTGTAACGTCTGCCACAGAAATATGACACAGCCGACATTTTCAGCTGCAACTTGGCCGCTTCAACAGTCTTATTGTTTCGTTTGTTACAAGTGTGTATGTATACATGCATGTTTGTATTATGTATGTTATATATATAATATATATATATATATATATAGTATATATATAATATATATTTTTTTTTTCTCTAGCATTGATACTACTCTTAATCTGTCTCTTTCTCTCTCTCTCCTCCCTTTTCCCCTTCCTTTCTTTCCCTCTCATCCGTCCCCCCCCCTTCTACGTTTCTCTATCTCTCTCACCTCCAGCCCCTCGATCTGGCTCTTTCTTCTCCTCCCTCGTCCACCTTCTCTCTCTTTTCATCTGTCGCTTTCTCCTGTCTTTTGTTCTCACGTGACCGCTAGCCGCTGTTGAGCGCTCTTTTTTCGTTCCAGCAGTCGCAGAAGCAACACGTATTTGTTCGTCTCCCTGCGGCCATTAGGCACAACTTCACAAGCGCCCCATACTCAACTCGTCCTGTCGAAAGACCCTTGTCCTACGTCCTGGTTTTTGTTCTGTTGTTTATTTTTATTTTTACCGTTATTGTTTCTACGTGTTTTGTATTCTTATTGTGTCACGTATTCTGTATTTTTGTTCGTGTACTTCGTTCGTTTTCTGTCCTCGTGTTGTATACATTCGAAGCTTTCTTCCAGGGATCTAATGCGCTTGGCTTAGATTTCCCTTGGCGGGCTGGCCATATCGGAGCAATCTCAAGATTAATCAGCCGAAATTGCTAAGATGATCTGGTTCTTGACTGATAGCTGAGGGCTTCGAATGTCCCGTCCTGTGGTTCTTGTGTCGTCTCTGAGGTGTTTCATGTTCTTGTCCATGTCTGTAATTATTTTTACTGTTTACCTATATATATATATACGTACGTATGTATGTAAGTAGGAAGGTATGGTAGGTAGGTAGGTAGGTGTTACGTATATGTGAAAATGCTTGGTCGAGGTAAAGTGTTGCATTCACGATCGCAAGATCAGGGTTTCGATTCCCTCACCAGGCGGTGTGATTTGTTCTTGAGCAAAACACTTCATTTCACGTTGCTCTTTTATCATTTCCACACCTGACGTGTGACATACTTCTGCACTTGTACAGGTGATGTCGACAGGTAATGGAAGGGAGTGACCATAGTGCAGTTGGGAAGACAGCTTCTTACCGCACAGCCACGCCTGTTTATGTACAAACGCCATCTTGGATAACTCATTGTGACTCAGAAGAAAATTGCGGTTGCAACAGATGGAGGCAAGAACAGGTGGAGGGGCGAGCGGCATCTGATACTCATTATGAGCTGAGTGCGGTGGAACAACCTGAAATAAAGGTGTTTGTTCAAGGAATCGAACCCACGACCATACGATCATGGGCCCAACACTGCTGCTCACTAGACGACGTGCCTTATGTAATTTTCATAAAAAGCTCGCTTTGCAACTACGTGGTTTCGGGTTCAGTTCTACTGCATGGTAACTTGGGTGTCTTCTACTATGGCCTCGGACCGACCAAAACCATCTGAGTGGATTTTGTAGACGAAAACTGAAAGAAGCCCTTCATATACATACTCACACACACACACAACACACAACACACCACACACACACACACACACACACACACACACACACACACACACACACACACACACACACACACCATATATATTATATAATATATATATATATATATATACTTTATTTAAAGCAGCAGAAAATTCAACAAAACCTGTTACTCTGAGTTGCCGTTCATCGGACAGTTTTTGCTAGAATAGAACCAACATATCGGTTCTATTCTAGCAAAAACTGTCCGATGAACGGCAATCCGAGTAACAGGTTTTGTTGAATTTTTCTGCTGCTTTAAATAAACCATATTACTCTACCACTGGTATTTGAGTACTCTTTTTTCCACCTTGTTTCACATTTATGTGTTTACTCCGGTACATATTATATATATATATATATATATATATATATGAAAGTGCGTTATTTGGTCTGCGTTTGTCTTTCACTGCTTGATAACTGGTGTTGAAGTGTTTACGTTCCTGTAACCTAATGGTTCGCCAAAAGCACTGGTGTCGATTCGTTTGACTAAAATTCCAAAAGGCGGTGCCTCAGCATGACCGCCGTCTAATAACTGAAGCAAGTAAAAGATAAAAGAAAAGATATATTTGTATGTATGTATATATATACACACATATATACATATGTATTATATATAGGCGCAGGAGTGGCTGTGTGGTAAGTAGCTTGTTTACCAACCACAGTGGCACCTTGGGCAAGTGTCTTCTACTATAGCCTCGGGCCGACCAAAGCCTTCTAAGTGGATTTGGTAGACAAAACTGAAAGAAGCCCCGTCGTATATATATATATATAATATATTATATATATAATATATATATATATATATATATATATATGCGTATGTATATGTTTGTGTGTCTGTTTTTGTCCCCCTAGCATTGCTTGACAACCGATGCTGGTATGTTTATATCCCCGTTACTTAGCGGTTCGGCAAAAGAGACCGATAGAATAAGTACTGGGCTTACAAAAGAATAAGTCCCGGGGTCGAGTTGCTCGATTAAAGGCGGTGCTCCAGCATGGCCGCAGTCAAATGACTGAAACAAGTAAAAGAGTAAAAGAGAGAGAGTATAGGCGCAGGCGTGGCTGTGTGATAAGAAGTGCTGTTCGGGGTTCAGTCCCACTGCGTAACACATCTGGCAAGTGTCTTCTATTATAGTCTCGGCCCGACCAAAGCCTTGTGAGTGGATTTAGTAGACGGAAACTAAAAGAAGCCCGTTGTATATAGATAAAGAATAAAGACTCCTTCTGATCATGATTGCACCTAGAAAGTTCCCCTCCGAGGCACAAATCCGCGCGAGATTGTTTATGGAAGACCAGCAGTGGCCCATGCATACCATCCTCCCCTTTATACGCCACTGATGTCATCTAAGGGAAATGCAAAGGGGCCGATACAGCT
This sequence comes from Octopus sinensis, assembly GCF_006345805.1. Taxonomy (NCBI): domain Eukaryota; kingdom Metazoa; phylum Mollusca; class Cephalopoda; order Octopoda; family Octopodidae; genus Octopus; species Octopus sinensis. The sequence continues at coordinate 973 of NW_021830093.1, read as the reverse complement.
TGGCACCTGTGACGTCACAACTCATTTCTACAGCTGAGTGAACTGGAGCAATGTGAAATAAAGTGTCTTGCTCAAGAACACAACACGCAACCCGGTCCGGGATTGGAACTCACTACCGTCACTCTGTGTGTGTATTTGCCCCTACCCCCACCGCTTGACAACCGGTGTTGGTATATTTGCGTATCTGTAACATAGCAGTTCGGCAAGAGACAACCGATAGAAAAAGTACCAGGCTTAAAAGAAAAATAAATACTAGGGTTGATACATTCGACTAAAAGTTCTTCAAGGCGGTGCTCCAGCATGGCCGCAGTCTAATTGCTGAAACATATAGAAGATAAACGATAAAAGACAGATATTCATATATATATATATATATATATATATATATATATAACAATTTAGGAATGGCCTAAACAGGCCATTCGTCCACCAGAAAAAGCAGCCAGAACTCCCAACCACCAAGTAGTGTAATTCGGAAATAAGGTGAAAATTTAAAAACATTTACCCTAATTCATCTTTTATACGATGCATCGTTTCAGTGTCTTTAATGATAGACCAGCTTAATTAAATTAAATTAAGCTAGTCTACCATAGGTCACACTTCATCAGTAAAAGAATATTTGCCGATAAGTTTGGCGCGAATGCGTTGGTCTTGAAAATTTTAAGACAGATATTCCCGAGGCATTGATACAGTCGCCTCGTGTATATCCGTCTCTCCCAGGTTTCTTTTACTGATGAAGTGTGACCTATGGTAGACTAGCTTAATTTAATTTAATTAAGCTGGTCTATCATTAAAGACACTGAAACGATGCATCGTATAAAAGATGAATTAGGGTAAATGTTTTTAAATTTTCACCTTATTTCCGAATTACACTACTTGGCGGTTGGAGTTCTGGCTGCTTTTCTGGTGGACGAATGGCCTGTTTAGGCCATTCCTAATTGTTATATTTATACATATTTAGTCTTTGACTATT
>NW_021830092.1:0-5288 GCF_006345805.1 Octopus sinensis | reverse complement strand
ATTAGTTAGTAAACGTGTCAGTAGAAGATTGTCTATACGAGTTAGTAGAATTTATAGTCGCTTTCAAAAAAAAAAATAGAAGCAAATATAGAAATTAAACTCTGTATCACAAAAAAATCCCGCAAAAAAACCAAGTCAAACGCGTAGCGATGCACATGTGTACTTATTACTGCTTCAGGATATAACTTGAAGGCATGCTTAAATTTACTACTACTACTACTACTACTACTACTACTACTACTACTACTACTACTACTACTAAGGCGGCAAGCTGGCAGAATCGTTAGCACGCCGGGGGAAATACTTAGCGGTTTTTCATTTCGTCTGCCGCTACATTCTGAGTTCAAATTCCGCCATGGTCGAATTTGCCTTGCATCCTTTAGGGGTCCATAAATCAAGTTTCAGTGAAATCCTGGGAGCGGGGTCGATGTAATCGACTTATCCCTCCTCCAAAACTTGAAACCATTATTATTATTATTATTATTATTATTATTATTATTATTATTATTATTATTATTATTATTATTTTTTATTATTAAGGCGGTGAGTCGGCAGAATCGTTGGCACGCCGGGCAGAAATGCTTAGCGGCATTTCGTCTGTCTTCGTGTTCTGAGTTCAAATTCCGCCAAGGTCAACTCTGCCTTTCATCCTTTCAGAATCGATAAATTAAGTATCAGTGAAACACTGGGGTCGATGAAATCGACTAGTCCCCTCCACCCAAATCTCTCTCTCTCTCTCCCTCTCCCCTTCTCTCTCTCTCTCTCTCCCTCTCTCTTCTCTATCTATCTATCTATCTATCTATCTATCATCTAGCTATCTATAGGGGTTTAGTGGAGGGGAGGTTACGACGACGAGCTCGGGGCGAACCTGGACGTCGACGAGGAGTACCTGACCCCCTGTTCAGGACGACTTCGGGCCAGGGCCCATGGACACTTCCAGAGATCCCTGGCCTGGCAGTGCTACCGAGAAGCGCTACCCTTTCGGGATAAGCTCTACAGACACGGCTCGAGAAACACGGGGCCGACCTGCCGAGATGCGGTCAGAGCGACGAACCGTTCTGCACGCGCACTCGTGCAGTGTCCCACAATTTCCGACCTGTGATTGTCGAACAACTGCTGTCACGTGTGGGACGAGTCGTTTATCAGCTGAGTCTATCGTCAATATTGTCACGCCTCCCCTCCTCAAACGGGAAGGAAGAGCTATTTTCATCATCCTTGTGGCTATGCGAAAGAATGTATCTGGTGGACGCGTCTGAAAGGATTGGAGACAAACACTTCCTCTCTGGTCAAATTCTCATCAACTTCTTCAAGTACCACTTGAAAAGGAAAGTGAGAGTAGAAGGCAAGTTTTGTCTAGCGAATGTTTTAAAAAGATGGGTGAATGTAGCAAGAATGGCACGTATGAATGACGAAGCCACCTTGAGCATGATCCTATGAACCCAGAAATTGAAAACAGAGAGTTGCTTATTTGCAAAAAAAAAAAAAAAAGAAATATAACATGTGACTCCATTGACCGAGGTTACCGTGGTCTTTTCCGTAGGCTTTTCTTTCCACGGGTAAACCTCACCTGTCCTCCCCTTTACACTTCATATTGACATTTCTGTGATAACGATCCCTATTGATCAAATTTTTATTTTTTTTCTTCCTCTCCCCCTTTTTTTTTTAACCCCCTTTTTTTGTCCTCTTTCTCTCTCCTTTTACGATCCCTTTTGATCGAAATCCCCTTCCTTTTTTTTTTTTTTAAACCTTCAAAAGAAAAGCTCTACCTTGTAATTTGTTCTATCTGTGTGCAGCCCTATGTGGCTAATAAAGAAACATATCTATCTATCTATCTATTTTGTTTATCGCGTAGTCAAGAGTAAATAAGCAGTGTTCCGGACTCCTTACCGGACTTCTGAAGCTGGTCGGAGGGAGATGAAAAGTATGCTCAGACCGGAGATCTCGTCCGCATGCATGCAATAGAGAGGAATCTGCTAAATACACCAAAAGCAGATGGAGGTATTAAGCCAGGCGGCAGCAGCCAAACTAGGCCACTATTAAGCTTCCTTCATGAGCTCACTTAACACATGACATTGAACAGAGCAGTATTTGTTCCATCGGTAATATGGAATATAAGAAGGGATGGTCACAGCTGAAGCATATTTAAAGATTGGTCAAGTGGATCAGGGCTGACTTGGCTTAACAACAAAATCAAAGCCAGCAAAAAAAGCAGCAGCAGCAGCAGCAACGACAGCAAATAGAGCTATAAAAAACGGCAGCAGCAACATCACTGAGACTATCACCACTACAGTGAACCATCTTCTGCCATTAACATCACTACCACTACTACGATCAACCTGAACTGTCGTCGTCGTCATCATTATATCCTCCTCCTCATCATCAGGACCAGCGCCTCCACCACTTACTGCAGCTTGCATCGCTCACGTCTTTACAACTCCACTTCTTTACATTAAAATTATTTTTTTTACTCAGTCAATTCTGATATTTAACTTGTTGCCTCGTTAATATTCGCACAAACCATCAGCGTGTGTGGCCATATGAGATATTCAAACCTCAAACGAAGTGCAGTGATGATGATGATGATGATGATGATGATGTGATGATGATGATGATGATAATGATGATGATGATGAAGGTGATGATGATTATGATGATGGTAGAGTAGAGAGATAAAAAGGAAAGTTAAACTTTGTGAAACAAACTGACATACTCTCAAATACATATACGTACATACAAACATAGACATAGATATAAACATGTATATAAACACACACACACACACACACACACACACCACATATATATATATATACCTACATATGTATTTTTATACATATATATCTATACAGATATACACACGCATATACATATATGTATATATATGTCAGTTTATCTATCTATCTATCTATCTATCTATCTATCTATCTATCTATCTATCTATCTATCTATCTATCTATCTATCTATCTATCTATCTATCTATCTATCTATCTATCTGGTCATCACATCATATCTCAATCTGCACTTGATGGTTCTATCCTTCACTTTTTGTTCTTCTAAAAGACCCAGACAAGAATTACGCTCCAAATCCTCGCCCCATCATAACCCCCACCAAACAAAAACAAAAAGCTACGCTATGATGACAGTTAAGACAAACTAAACATCTACCCAAAGTGAGGTCGAAAAGGTTTTTTTACGCAGTATACACGTACGTATGTAAGATTATTAATTGATACTAAGAATTGAGGAACAGTTACTGGGGTTTTGGAAAGAAAGAATATGGTTTGTTTGTCATAAACCTGTCGTTGACTTTGAAATAAAGGTGAGGATAATGGACAAATGGTGTAAGAAAATAAATATATATTTGTTTCATTTCCTGTTACTTGATCTCCGAATGCCTTATGATCTCGGTTCGTTCTACAAACTAACGAAACTTGTTTGGAGCCGAGTCGAACAGTTATTAGATAATAAGCGCGACCTCTAGCAAATGTGTTGAGTGCCATTTACTTTCGCTGTCCACTGACTCGTGTGTATATGTATATATTATATATATATATATATATTATAATATAATATATATATTATATATATATATATATATGAATAATAAAAATGGAGTTAACGCAGGTGTAATCAATATTTTATTTTCGACACATGTTTCGAAAATTCCACTGATACTATTCAAAAGAATAAGTGGTATAAACAATGCAATCTTCTCCCCAGAAAGTGAAAAAACGAAACTCGTCAATAAGACATTTTAGCAAAAAATGAGGGATTTGTATAGCGATAGACAGAACGCTATTAATATTGTTAAAAAAATTGTTAACAAGGTAAAAATACACTCATCTATTTTTATATATTTTTATATATATTTATATATATATATATAGGTTGGGCCAAAAGTCACACGCAAAATATGTTCAATATACCCAGCAATTATCATTGACATGCTTCAATTTTTCTACAATTGAGGAAATTAAAGTAACGATGAATACACAGCTACTTGTACATGAATAATAGTGATAATGATGATGATGATGATAATGATGATAATAGTAATATAATAATAATAATAATAATAATAATAATAATAATAATAATAATACAGGAAGCGCAAAAAATCGTGTTAACTGGAATTTATTTATTTATTAATTTTTTTTAAATACATATTTTCCTGTGAATTTGCGCGTGTAATCTGCGAATGCATACAATAAGCTTCCCTGCCCTAGGTGTACGGAAAACACTCGGCGACAAATGGAAGAAAATTTGAAGAAAGAAGGAAAAAAATAATTGATGGAGGAAGAAATGACAAAAAAAATTAAGGTGAAGTACTTGCGCGGACTGAGATCGATCCTTAAGTCGAAATTAAACGGACGGAATAAGTTTGAGGCGATTGTACTACTTAGATATGGAGTAGGAGTAATTGCATGGGAAGTAGACGAACATAACAGCTTAGACAGAAAGACAAGGAAGTTGCTGACTAGATATGAGATACTCCACCCCAAAAGTGACACAGACAGACTGTATGTACCAAGAAAAAGAAGGGGAAGAGGACTGATTGGATGCGAACACCGCATTAAAGCAGAGGAAAGCAACATAGCATGGTATGTAAAAAATCACTATTATTGTAAGTATGAAGGTCAGGCTTGTGTGATATATGGAAGATTGCAAAGATAAAGCACTGTACAAGTACTTGAGAATGAATAAAACTGAAAATAGGTGGATAAAGAAAAGAATGTATGAACATTGGGATGTTGAAGATAAGACAGACAGAGAAAAAAATGGCTTTGGATGACAAAAAGTGATTTAAAACTGGAAACGGACGCTCTAATCTGTGCTGCCCAAGAGCAAGTATTAAGAACCAATTACATCAAAAACAGAATAGACAACACACCATAAAGTAATAAGTGCAGAATTTATGGACAAAATGGTGAAACTGTATGGCATATTACCAGTCAATGTACACCAAAAAAGTGGTACGAACATAAGCCAGCAGGCATCATCGAAAATGATAATGCAAAGATCCTATGGAATTTGATGATTCAGTGCGACCATGAGATTGAGAATAGGAAACCAGACATAGTTTTAATTGAGAAAGGAAACAAACTATGCTGGATCATAGATATAGCATGCCCAGCTGAAATCAAGGTATGCAATAAGGAAGAAAGAAAAGCTGATAAGATATGACAGGTTAGCTTGGGAGGTTAAGCAGTTATAATCGATAAAAGAGGTGGTAGTAGTACCAATAATTGTCGGAGTCCTGGGAACAGTGAGTCAAAATCTGAGAAGT
>NW_021830091.1:0-5259 GCF_006345805.1 Octopus sinensis | reverse complement strand
GAGAGAAACGAAGTGAGATTTTAGTGTAATTTCAGTGAGATCTAGCTACGATTTTCGAAGCACTCTGTGGCTGATTAGGAGATCTAAAACGATGCCGGATTAAGTGATTTCAAGTAATTTCAGGACTTAATACACCTCTTGCATCCTCGGTATTAAATTTTTGCATAAGGTTAATTTCTTTTTTTTTCTGACGTGGTGTACTAAACCCAGGTCAATCTTGATCACTCCACGTTATGGAAAAAAAAACGCCCCAAACGTGACCATCACTCATGTTACTAAAACAGAGAAATTTCCAATCCAATGTGTCTCTTACTTTCATATAACAGTAAACTGTGGCCCGAAGGATATATGAATATTCTGCTTTGGTTTATCCTTCATTCAAATTGTATTCAGGTGAAAGTGACCTTATAAGCTGTTTTAGAGGACGTGATTTGAGGGAGCGTTTGTGTGCTATTTCTTTCATTGTGGTCAACTACAGTGAAGTTCCATCAGTGTTGTTTATACAGTTTAATACTAGATTAGCATCTCTGGTCAAGCGCACCCATAATCAATATATTTATCTATCGTCACTCCATCTTATCAGGTAGACTTACAATCTAAATGCATTTTGCTATATACTCTTTCTCTGATATGACAATTTTTTTCCATGTGGATTTTGTCAAGCCCTTGGTCAGTAATAAAACGGCAACCCCATAATCAAAAGCGTTCCATATCTATTGATTTCTGTCCTGTATCCATAAATGCATCGTCCAACATGTCTTTGTTATATGAAAATAAAAGGACGACGGTAGATTCTGTGTTGAGGAACATTTCGCAGCAACATTTCGCCGTTATTGAAGGCGGTCAATATATGACCACCCACATCTCACGCCAGCCTTCTTCGTAAAGCGTTTAAGTGAACACGAACTCTCAAACGTTAAGTTGAATGCTGGTAGTTTAGTATTCCGTTGCTTGTACTATCTTTATATATGCGGAAACTATGGCAAGTTAACGATATTTCTCACTCGAAGTCATGTTCTTCAGATAATAGATATTGCCATATATCAAATGATCACCATCAATGCCTGCATACAATGCCATTTATTACTAATTTATTTTAGTTCTATTTTTGCAGGAGGAGATAATGACTCATAGAAATTCCTCGAGATCCAATCTACCAAAATATATATCCAACTTTTACGAGCTACAAGTGGAATTAAATGAGATGGAAATAAGATCCTTGGCAACCGAGAATGTAAATGGTGAAAGAAATACGTTATAAATAGCGCAGACTTGTTTAATCAATTCTCGGAAATTTATTCCTTATTTTAGTATTTTGGTATTTTAGTAATTTTATTTATTTATTTATTTAGTTATTTATTCATTTATTTGTTACTTAGATTTTATTTAGATTCATGCTCGAACCTGATTGGTGCTTTCTTGGGTGAATCTAGAAACGATAGTGTGCATAAAAGATGTATCGATCATTCAATCAATATATATGTACATACACACCACACACACACACACACACCACACACCACAACACACACCCATATATATATATATATATATATATATATATATATATATAGATAGATAGATAAATAGATAAATAGATAGGTAGATAGATAGATAGATAATAGTAGATAGATAGATAGATAGATAGATAGAAGATAGATAGATAGGTAGGTAGGTAGGTAGATAAATAGATAGATAGATAGATAGGTAGATAGATAAATAGATAGCTAGCTAGATAGATAGATGCAGATAGATAGTTAGATAGATAAATAGATAGATAGATAGATAGATAGATAGATAGATAGATAGATAGATAGATAGATAGATAGATAGATAGATAGATAGATAGATAAATAGATAGATATATAGATAGATAGATAGATAGATAGGTAGATAGATAGATATCGTGAATGGCGTTGAAATGCTAAACGGCAGGAAAAATAGATTTTCTCGTTAACCAAAGTAGTGAACAATCTAGTCTTAAATTTCTAGTTTAAGTCAGGTTTCTTTGCAGACTTTCCTATTAATGCCCGTAGGAAAGGCATTAACGCCACCGGTTCTCAACAGTCTCACTAAAAATTTGGAGTAACAAGGACACTTTGTGTTTGTGTTGCGTCCTGATCAGTAATGATAGAGCAGCCATATCTCTACAGGGGGTTCTATGGGGCACATGGACATTACAGTGCAGTTAAGAAACTCGGTTTGCAAACCATGTGGTTTCCAGTTCGGTCACACAGTACGGCACTATGGACAGGTGTCCTCTACTAATGCCTTATGGGTCATTTTTTGGGAGATAGAAACTGTGTGGAATCCCGATGCTTTGTTTTATCCTTTACTTTATTTGTTCAGGCCATGCTGGAGCACCTCCTGGGAAAAATCTTAGTCGAATTCATCAAATCCAATGATTACATTTTTGTAAAGCCTTTCGCCGAACCGCTAAGTTACGGGGACGTAAACACACCAGAACCGGTTATGAAACATTAGAGGGAGCAAAAAAAGAGACAAAGACATACAAACACATATGTGTATATATCTCTTTTATCTCTTTCTCTTTTATCTCTTTATCTCTTTTACTTGTTTCAGTCATTTGACTGCGGCCATGCTGGAGCACCGCCTTTAATCGAGCAACTCGACCCCGGGACTTATTCTTTGTAAGCCCAGTACTTATTCTATCGGTCTCTTTTTGCCGAACCGCTAAGTGACGGGGACGTAAACACACCAGCATCGGTTGTCAAGCAATGCTAGGGGAACAAACACAGACACAAAACAAACAACATATATATATATTATACATAATACGACAGGCTTCTTTTCAGTTTCCGTCTACCAATCCACTCACAAGGCATTGGTCGGCCCGGGGCTATAGCAGAAGACACTTGCCCAAGATGCCACGCAGTGGGACTGAACCCGGAACCATGTGGTTGGTTAGCAAGCTACTTACCACACAGCCACTCCTGCGCCTATATATATATATTGTGTGTATATTATATATGTATATATGTATATATGGATATATGTATGTATATATATATATATATATATATATATATATATATATATGGCGGGCTTTTAGCTTCTGTCGATTATATCCACTGACAAGACATTTGCCTGTTCGATTCTTGCTCAAGGTGCCACGCAGTGGGACTGAACCCAGAACCATGTCGTTGATAAACAAGCTTTTTTTTCAAACAGCTACACCTGCACCTATGTATATGTGCATGTTTTATGTCTTTGTTCTTGTGTCACACCCACCCCACCCAGCTCCACCCACCCCCACCCATCGCTTGACAACCTGTTTGTGTACATTCGAACAAAGAAAACAACACGCTGCCCAGTTTGTCTCAGAATAAGAAGCTCTCCTTGTAGACAATATAGGTGCAAACACACCATAAGTCCACGAATAATGTCACCGGACCGTGGGCGCATGTATTTCTGTATCCTTACGCTTCGTCAACTACGTAAACCGAACCGTCGTTTATGGCCGCTAAAATCTCGTCGTTCATATATATGTTGGAATAGTAAATTACACATTTGCAGATGAGCGTAAAGCTTTGTCACGATGGAATAAATTAATTGAAGCGCGCTACTGAAATTCATGAATATGAATGGATCTCGAATGCGTAAAAATGATAGAGTGTTTGTGTTTTAAAGGGCAACATCATTATTGAGCTGATTAAATTAACAGAGGTGTTTCGAAAGATAACAAGATTTAGAAGCCGGAGAATATCTAAAGATTGTTTAATTTCAATTTAAATAATAAAGACAATGAAATATATGAAAATGTATGATGTCAATAGGTATATATATATATAATATATATATATATATATATATATATATATTTAAAATTATAAGTTAAGGTATCTACGAGATACCACCTTGCTGAAAATAGCAGATTCATACCCTAATTATAATTTAATAATTATTACCTTGAAGGTATTTTTTCCATGCTGGCCACTTGATAAAATCGTTATTTTATTTTAAATTAACGATCTTATCCTTATATATATATATATGTATATATTATATATATTATATATATATATATATATATATATATATATATATAATATTCATATATTTATGTTATACTCTATGATTTTTTTTCAGATCCTATATAATTTGGCTATCATGTGTCGTTGCATCTATTTTGGCTGTGGAAATATGGGTTTGTTAACAGCATCGGTGTTTCAATGAATTAAATGCGAGATCAATGTATGCTCGAGAAAGATTTTTAGATTCTGGTATCGCCTGATACGCAATGAATTTATCTAGGGATAACAATGATTTCAATAAAGTTACTTGTGTTAATACAATCGCAGCTATTTCTGTTCGAAGGCTTAAAAGTGGTTTTTATTGAGTCTATGAGAAATTTTGTAATTGCGTATGGGAGTTTGATAGCGTTTTCCTTAGAGATTTTCTTGTTTGTTTTAGGAGGCAATGTTTTCCGAAAATAATAAAGTACTCAAATTAATCGTGCATAGCTGGCACTATTTTAGACTTGATTTTGTCCCTTGTATACGTTGCAGTCCAGAAAACATAGGGGGCAACTTCTACACAGAACAAAGATAAACTATTAAGGGAAAATATTTAGTAAAAATACTGAACGTTAAATTTTGGGTGCAGCTTATACGCAAGTAAATATGGTATATATTTTCGCAGCGACACATGGACAGTAGAATCCATCAAGTGTTACTTAACTTTCTGCCGAATGACACTAGATCTAGTGGTATTTTCATCATATTCCATCCCCTTCTGGAATCAAGTGTGGAACAAAGCATCATTAAATTATTTAGAATAATTAATAAAGAGTTGGTTAGACTTGTTTGTTCCTTCTCGAGCCATGCCTGGCTCATAGGGCCGGCTTCCCGGTTTCTTTGGCCTATAGGTTCCCAGGTGAGCTGCAAGATGCCGGAGGAAAGAGTGAGAGAAAGTTGTGGCGAAAGAGTCAGCAGAAATTTCGCCATTACCTTCATCCGAAGCCGCGTGGAACTTCGGTGTTTCGCTCATAAACACACACATCGCCCGGTCTCTGCGATTCGAACCCACGATCCCTCGACCGCGAGTCCGCTGCTCTAACCACTGGGCCATGTGCCTCCACTGGGTAGAATTAGCATCATTATAAACAGAGAACTCATACCCAACACCTATTTAACTATCAAATTCAAAATCAACAAATTCTTGCATTAACTTCAACTTTGGTTTCGTGAGAATTTACCTTATGAGCAAAAAAAAAAAAAAGGCTTAGCTATCTACATT
>NW_021830090.1:0-5329 GCF_006345805.1 Octopus sinensis | reverse complement strand
TAGGGGTGTGGTAGTAATAATAGTTGTGTTAAGAAACCTAGTAGGAGTAACAGCAGCAGCAGTGGTTATTAGTGTTGACAGAAATATTTCGGTGTCAGTAGAAGGTGTTGTCCCACCACTAGAGTGACGTCATATGTAATGGCCACGGTGGTGATGCTAATGTGTCTTGGAAAATGATGTTTATGGTGATGATGAGAATGAAGACAACTACTACTACTCTAGTAGTAACACACACTCACACTATACAAAGCTAGCCGTACTACTACTAGTACTATTCCAGTTGTAGCAGTAGTTGTAGTAGTGAAGTGTGACAACAACATTGCTGAACAACAGTACTAACAGCCAATCAGCAAACGGGAAACATGTGAACAGAGAGAAGGAGGAGAGAGAAGAAGAATATTTAATGACCAATCATACATATGCTTACATCTGGTGGTTCGAGGAAGCAGCATAGCCCCTAAGCCGTCGGTGTGTGGTATATGGGTGAGAACGTTTGTGGGAAGAGCTATAGTAGTAGCAGGTGGAGGTATAGTAACAGTTGGGGTAGCAGCAGCAGCTGAACTCATCACAGAAATTACATGTGCGTATGTCTACATTATTACGTTTCTGTATGTGATTGTGACTCTTAGCAATTATATGTTATCTCTTGGTGGCTGTGTGTATGTGCCTGTTTAGTGGTGTAGTTCTATGTATGTATGTTGCTGTATGTTTTCTTCATAATCTCAATGTACTTATGTGTGTGTTTGTGTGTATTTATACACACACACACATGTATGTATGTGTCTATCTGTCGGGAGAGGAGAGAGAAACACGCGTACGTGTATAATATATAATATATTCGGTTTGGTTTCGCAATGAATGTATTCTTTTGTTTCAATCATTTGACTGCGGCCATGCTGGAACACTGCTGCGTATATCCATTCTTTAATATATGGATACCCTCGAATGTTTTGTATGCATGAGTGTGTGCGTGTGAGAGAGTGGGAGCGTGCGTATGTGTATTTGTGTGTGTGTGTATGCATATCTTAGTGTAAGCTGGTATGTTTGTATACGTCTACCTTCATGCAAATAGTTATGTATATACGTGTGTAAACATTATTTAATTCTATCTAAAATATTTGCAATCAAATACGACGTTCAATTCTCGTCTCCGTCTTCACCTAGATAACAACGCATCACCTCAGGCACTTGCAGCAGTACCAACAATAGCAGCAACTACAGCAGTGATAGTAGTAGCACGGTAACAGCACCAACTGCAGCAGTAAAAAAGAAGAAAACTGCAGCAACTGCCGTGATATCAAAAGCAAGAACACAGTAAAACTAGAGGCTGCAGCAGCAACACAGAACAGCACCAACTGCAGCAATAGCAGTACAGTAACAATTTAAGCAGCAGTAGCAACACGATGACAGCAACTGCTGCAGTAACAACTACACCATCTGCAGCAGCAGAAACACGGTTACAGCAGCACTAACTACAACAGCAGGATTACAGTAATAGCAACAGTAGCAGCAACAAACTGAATCAGAAGCAAATATTGGTTGTGTGTTATGTGCGAGAAAAAAGTACCAGTAATATACGAGGATATTGATGATTAAGCCAACTTTGCTTATATCCTCTCGAAAATGGGGGCGTTGTAGGTTAGAGGAATTCGAAACTGATATAATAGTGTGCAGTTTTGAAGGGGAATAAAGAATAGATAGTAATTGTGGTAGATAGATAGATAAGTGAGGATGTAAGGAATGAGACAAGTAAAGAAATACGGTGTGAGGGAGTATTTATAGCAAGATAGAGAGGAAGGTATGGAATAGAAAGAGTAACGGATAGGCCAGAGAGAAGATATAGAAAGTAGGAAATAGACGAAGAAAAAACGATTACTGGATTGACAGACAGAAGGATATACTATGTCATAAAAAGAGACTGAGAGAGAAAAAAAGGTGGGCTGGACAAGAAACTGATAAGGGGTAAGAAATGGAAGAGGTGAGAGTGAGAGAGACTGAAGGCAGTCAAAGAAAGACTAAGGAATGAAAAATTTAACAGAATGAGGTGGGGGCAAACAGAGAAAGGGAGATATAATAATAAAGGGAAGGGGATTTGTAAAGAAATAAGGGTGGGAGGAAAGGGAGAGAGTGAGAAAAAGACAGGGTAGAAGAGAGATGAAGATAAGGACAACAAGGAAGAGAGACAGACAATGAGAGAAATGTAGACAGAAGGAAAGCCAGAGGATAAAGAAGAGTGTGTGTGTGTGTGTAGGACTAAGAGGAGAAGGATTAGGGAAAGAAGGAAACAGGAAGATAGAAAGGCAGAAACAAAGAAAGAGTAGGTAATAAGAGAGGTGGAGCAAGAGAGAAACGTGTGTGTGTGTAACTACAAGAATTTCTATGTAACCGAATGGTGGAGAGCAGTTTGCCATAAGAAACAATAGTTTGAAATTAATTCTTTGCAGACAAAAACATGGTACATCACAACTATAATGTAACTGTTAAATGTTTACATATTTACTTAGAATAGTTGAGTTAATGCTCACTTATTTAGGGCATTGAAAAGTTAACTGGAAATGATCAGATTCATTTATAGAGTGTGTGTTTAAAGGCTGGGCAGACTAATTGGTGCATATATATACATTCACACAAATATGCATATACCTATATCATGCATATATGCATATATACGCACTCAAGTATATCTATTTATCTCTCTATATACACATATATGCACAGATATATGCATTTATATACATACACACATGCATATATATGTGCATATTGATAAGCAAACGTGTGTGCACACTCAGACACATGCACACATATATGCATAATATAGATATATAACACGCATGTATACACATATGTATATGTACACACACACACACAAGTTTGAAAAGTGCTTATGTATGTGTGTATGTGTCCGCGTCTGATATTAAAAAACACACAGAGAATACTTTATTAGCTGAATCACTGAAGGACCAAGTGTTTCGTTCCATGCACTTATCAAACTTTTGAATGTGCTTCGGATAGAAAATGGATCCCTGGGCAACTCATCACTCGCGCGCGCGCACACACATACTCGCACGCATGCACACACACTCATCACGCATGCACACATATTACATATACGTATATGTGTGTCTAAATATGTATGTATGCATACACACACACGTTTAGGTTTGGTGATGCAAACAGGAAAATAGAACTCAAAACATGATCTTATATAGATATACGATCTTTGCTTTAATAACTTCTGCCGATTGTACACTCTCGCACACAAATATGTGAGTATATAGTTTTTTCATGGTACATTTCTCTTTCTCTCTCTCTCTCTCTCTCTCTCTCTCTATATATATATATATAATATATATATATATATATATAATATATACACACATTACATATATATTATATATATATAATATATATATATATATATATTATATATATATACACATTATATATATATTACACATTATATATAATATATACACATTATATATATATATCTATATATATATCGTTATATATATATATCTACGTTATATATATATATATCTACGTTATTAATATATATATATCTACAATTTATATATATATACATTATATATATATATCTACATTATATATATATATATATATATATATATACATTATATATATATATATACATTATATATATTATATATACATTATATATAATATATATATATATATAATATATATCATATATATATATATATATATATATACATTATATATATATTATATACATTATATATATATATACATTATATATATATATATTAATATATATATATATATATACATAATATATATATATATCATATATATATATCATCATCATCATCGTTTAACGCCCGTTCTCCATGCTAGCATGGGTTGGACGGTTCGACCGGGATCTGGGGAGTCAGAAGGCTACACCAGGCTCCAGTCTTATCTGGCAATGTTTCTACAGCTGGATGCCCTTCCTAACGCCAACCACTCCGTGAGTGTAGTGGGTGCTTTTTACGTGCCACCTGCACAGGTGCCAGGCGAGGCTGGCAACGGCCACGGTCGGATTGGTGTATTTTATGTGCCACCGGCACGGAAGCCAGCCGAGGCGGCGCTGGCATCGGCCACGAGTCGGATAGTGCTTTTTACGTACCCCCAGACCAGGGATCCTGGCTGGTTCAGTTCGATCTCGCTTTCGCTTGCCCCAACATGTCTTCGCAAGCAAAGGGGGTTGGCATGGGTGCCTGTCGTCGGATGAGGTTCTATATCGACTTCGCTTGCCTCAACAGGTCTTTGTGTCCAAGGGAGGAAAGGCATTCATAAGTGGGCTGGGCTCACTTGTCCTGCCTGGTCTTCTCACGTACAGCATATTTCCAAAGGTCTCGGTCGCTGGTCATTTCCTCAGTGAGGCCTAAAGTTCGAAGGTCGTGCTTCACCACCTCGTCCCAGGTTTTCCTGGGTCTACCTCTTCCACGGGTTCCCTCAACTGTTAGGGATTGGCACTTTTTCACACACCTATCTTCATCCATTCTCGCCACATGACCATACCAGCGCAATCGTCTCTCTTGCACACCACAACTGATGTTCCTTAGGTCCAACATTTCTCTCGGGGTACTAACACTCTGTCGAGCATTCACACTGACATTACACATCCATCGGAGCATACTGGCTTCATTTCTCGCGAGCTTACGCATGTCCTCAGCAGTCACGGCCCATGTTTCACTGCCATGTAGCATGGCTGTTCGTACACATGAATCATACAGTCTGCCTTTTACTCTGAGCGAGAGGCCTTTAGTCACCAGCAGTGGTAAGAGCTCCCTAAACTTTGCCCAGTCTATTCTTACTCTAGCCGTTACACTTTCAGCACACCCACCCCCACTACTGACTTGGTCACCAAGATAACGGAAGCTATCAACTACTTCTAGTTTTTCTCCCTGGAAAGTGACGCAAGTTGTTTTCTGCTGATTTTCAGAGGTTAATGCTCCCGAGCATCTGCCACATACAAAAACCATCTTCCCAGTTAGTCTTCTTATGACATTGCTGCACCTCTTATGTGTCCATAGCTTACACTTGGTGCATCTTATAGAGTTTCTACCTACACCTTTTCTACAGATCGAGCAGGGCCATCTACCTGAAGGCGTTTGTGATTTGTCTACCTTCCTACTTATTGACTCCAAGGCCCTTCGATTCTAAACCTTGCTTCCACACCTGAAACTTCTCCAGTTCTGATAGTGACTCAGCAATTAGAGCAAGGTCATCAGCATAGAGGAGCTCCCAGGGGCATCCTTGAATTCCTCCATTATTGCCTGGAGGACTATGATAAATAGGA